>NW_027478493.1:640441-824823 GCF_051014685.1 Ptiloglossa arizonensis
TATGGCAGTTTGGAGGAAAGAAACGGTTGAGAAACTCAAAATGTTCACAGTTCTGATGCCCGAAACGAATAACTGGAACGGCCTAGAGGAAAAGCACACATACCGTTGCAATCGGGCGAGTTTCTACTTTCAGATGCAACAGAAATTTTGCGGATTGGTCAATCCGTTCGCGAGATATGGCATTTTGGAGGTAAGAAACGGATGGGAAACTCAAAATTTTCGCAGTTCTGATGCTCGAAACGAATAACTGGAACGGCCTAGGGGAAACGTACACATACCGTTGTAATCGGGCGATTTTCTACTTTCAGATGCAATAGAAATTTTGCGGATTGGTCAATCCGTTCGCGAGATGTGGCAGTTTGGATGTAAGAAACGGTTGAGAAACTCAAAATTTTTGCAGTTCTGATGCTCGAAACGAATAACTGGAACGGCCTAGAGGAAAAGCACACATTCCGTTGCAATCGGGCGAGTTTCTACTTTCAGATGCAACAGAAATTTTGCGGATTTGTCAATCCGTTCGCAAGATATGGCAGTTTGGAGGTAAGAAACGCTTGAGAAACTCAAAATTTTCGCAGTTCTGATGCTCGACAAGCATAACTAGAACGGCCTAGGGGAAGTGTACGCATACCGTTGTAATCGGGCGAGTTTCTACTTTCAGATGCAACAGAAATTTTGCGGATTGGCCAATCCGTTCGCGAGATATGTGAGTTTGAAGGTAAGAAACGCTTGAGAAACTCAAAATTTTCGCAGTTCTGATGCTTGACAAGCATAACTAGAACGGCCTAGGGGAAAAGTACGCATACCGTTGTAATCGGGCGAGTTTCTACTTTCAGATGCAACAGAAATTTTGCGGATTGGTCAATCCGTTCGCGAGATATGGCAGTTTGGAAGTAAGAAACGCTTGAGAAACTCAAAATGTTCACAGTTCTGATGCTCGAAACGAATAACTAGAACGGCCTAGGGGAAAAGTACGCATACCATTGTAATCGGGCGAGTTTCTACTTTCAGATGCAACAGAAATTTTGCGAATTGGTCAATCCGTTCGCGAGATATGGGAGTTTGGAGGTAAGAAACGCTTGAGAAACTCAGTACTTTCGCAGTTCTGATGCTCGACAAGCATAACTAGAACGGCCTAGGGGAAAAGTACGCATACCGCTGTAATCGGGCGAGTTTCTACTTTCAGATGCAACAGAAATTTTGCGGATTGGTCAATCAGTTCGCGAGATATGGCAGTTTGGATGTAAGAAACGCTTGAGAAACTCAAAATTTTCGCAGTTCTGATGCTCGAAACGAATAACTGGAACGGCCTAGAGGAAAAGCACACATACCGTTGCAATCGGGCGAGTTTCTACTTTCAGATGCAACAGAAATTTTGCGGATTGGTCAATCCGTTCGCGAGATATGGCATTTTGGAGGTAAGAAACGGATGAGAAACTCAAAATTTTCGCAGTTCTGATGCTCGAAACGAATAACTGGAACGGCCTAGGGGAAACGTACACATACCGTTGTAATCGGGCGAGTTTCTACTTTCAGATGCAATAGAAATTTTGCGGATTCGTCAATCCGTTCGCGAGATGTGGCAGTTTGTAAGTAAGAAACGCTTGAGAAACTCAAAATATTCGCAGTTCTGATGCTCGAAACGAATAACTAGAAGGGCCTAGGGGAAAAGTACGCATACCGTTGTAATCGGGCGAGTTTCCACTTTCAGACGCAACAGAAATTTTGCGGATTGGTCAATCCGTTCGCGAGATATGGCATTTTGGAGGTAAGAAACGGATGAGAAACTCAAAAATTTTCGCAGTTCTGATGCTCGAAACGAATAACTGGAACGGCGTAGGGGAAACGTACACATACCGTTGTAATCGGGCGAGTTTCTACTTTCAGATGCAATAGAAATTTTGCGGATTGGTCAATCCGTTCGCGAGATGTGGCAGTTTGTAAGTAAGAAACGCTTGAGAAACTCAAAATATTCGCAGTTCTGATGCTCGAAACGAATAACTAGATGGGCCTAGGGGAAAAGTACGCATACCGTTGTAATCGGGCGAGTTTCTACTTTCAGATGCAACAGAAATTTTGAGGATTGGTCAATCCGTTCGCGAGATATGGCAGTTAGGAGGTAAGAATCGCTTGAGAAACTCAAAATTTTCGCAGTTCTGATGCTTGACAAGCATAACTAGAACGGCCTAGAGGGAAAGTACGCATACTGTTGTAAACGGGCCAGTTTCTACTTTCAGATGCAACAGAAATTTTGCGGATTGGTCAATCCGTTCGCGAGATATGGCAGTTTGGATGTAAGAAACGGTTGAGAAACTCAAAATTTTCGCAGTTCTGATGCTCGAAACGAATAACTGGAACGGCCTAGAGGAAAAGCACACATACCGTTGCAATCGGGCGAGTTTCTACTTTCAGATGCAACAGAAATTTTGCGGATTGGTCAATCCGTTCGCGAGATATGGCATTTTGGAGGTAAGAAACGGATGAGAAACTCAAAAATTTTCACAGTTCTGATGCTCGAAACGAATAACTGGAACGGCCTAGGGGAAACGTACACATACCGTTGTAATCGGGCGAGTTTCTACTTTCAGATGCAATAGAAATTTTGCGGATTGGTCAATCCGTTCGCGAGATGTGGCAGTTTGTAAGTAAGAAACGCTTGAGAAACTCAAAATATTCGCAGTTCTGATGCTCGAAACGAATAACTAGAAGGGCCTAGGGGAAAAGTACGCATACCGTTGTAATCGGGCGAGTTTCTACTTTCAGATGCAATAGAAATATTGCGGATTGGTCAATCCGTTCGCGAGATGTGGCAGTTTGTAAGTAAGAAACGCTTGAGAAACTCAAAATATTCGCAGTTCTGATGCTCGAAACGAATAACTAGAAGGGCCTAGGGGAAAAGTACGCATACCGTTGTAAACGGGCCAGTTTCTACTTTCAGATGCAACAGAAATTTTGCGGATTGGTCAATCCGTTCGCGAGATATGGCAGTTTGGATGTAAGAAACGGTTGAGAAACTCAAAACTTTCGCAGTTCTGATGCTCGAAACGAATAACTGGAACGGCCTAGAGGAAAAGCACACATACCGTTGCAATCGGGCGAGTTTCTACTTTCAGATGCAACAGAAATTTTGCGGATTGGTCAATCCGTTCGCGAGATATGGCATTTTGGATGTAAGAAACGGATGAGAAACTCAAAATTTTCGCAGTTCTGATGCTCGAAACGAATAACAGGAACGGCCTAGGGGAAACGTACACATACCGTTGTAATCGGGCGAGTTTCTACATTCAGATGCAATAGAAATTTTGCGGATTGGTCAATCCGATCGCGAGATGTGGCAGTTTGTAAGTAAGAAACGCTTGAGAAACTCAAAATATTCGCAGTTCTGATGCTCGAAACGAATAACTAGAAGGGCCTAGGGGAAAAGTACGCATACCGTTGTAATCGGGCGAGTTTCTACTTTCAGATGCAACAGAAATTTTGAGGATTGGTCAATACGTTCGCGAGATATGACAGTTTGGAGGTACGAATCGCTTGAGAAACTCAAAATTTTTGCAGTTCTGATGCTTGACAAGCATAACTAGAACGGCCTAGGGGAAAAGTACGCATACTGTTGTAATCGGGCCAGTTTCTACTTTCAGATGCAACAGAAATTTTGCGGATTGGTCCATCCGTTCGCGAGATATGGCAGTTTGGAGGAAAGAAACGGTTGAGAAACTCAAAATGTTCACAGTTCTGATGCCCGAAACGAATAACTAGAACGGCCTAGGGGAAAAGTACGCATACTGTTGTAATCGGGCGAGTTTCTACTTTCAGATGAAACAGAAATTTTGCGGATTGGTCAATCCGTTCGCGAGATATGGGAGTTTGGAGGTAAGAAACGCTTGAGAAACTCAAAATTTTCGCAGTTCTGATGCTCGACAAGCATAACTAGAACGGCCTAGGGGAAAAGTACGCATACCGTTGTAATCGGGCGAGTTTCTACTTTCAGATGCAGCAGAAATTTTGCGGATTGGTCAATCCGTTCGCGAGATGTGGCAGTTTGTAAGTAAGAAACGCTTGAGAAACTCAAAATATTCGCAGTTCTGATGCTCGAAACGAATAACTAGAAGGGCCTAGGGGAAAAGTACGCATACCGTTGTAAACGGGCCAGTTTCTACTTTCAGATGCAACAGAAATTTTGCGGATTGGTCAATCCGTTCGCGAGATGTGGCAGTTTGTAAGTAAGAAACGCTTGAGAAACTCAAAATATTCGCAGTTCTGATGCTCGAAACGAATAACTAGAAGGGCCTAGGGGAAAAGTACGCATACTGTTGTAATCGGGCCAGTTTCTACTTTCAGATGCAACAGAAATTTTGCGGATTGGTCCATCCGTTCGCGAGATATGGCAGTTTGGAGGAAAGAAACGGTTGAGAAACTCAAAATGTTCACAGTTCTGATGCCCGAAACGAATAACTAGAACGGCCTAGGGGAAAAGTACGCATACTGTTGTAATCGGGCGAGTTTCTACTTTCACATGAAACAGAAATTTTGCGGATTGGTCAATCCGTTCGCGAGATATGGGAGTTTGGAGGTAAGAAACGCTTGAGAAACTCAAAATTTTCGCAGTTCTGATGCTCGACAAGCATAACTAGAACGGCCTAGGGGAAAAGTACGCATACCGTTGTAATCGGGCGAGTTTCTACTTTCAGATGCAACAGAAATTTTGCGGATTGGTCAATCCGTTCGCGAGATGTGGCAGTTTGTAAGTAAGAAACGCTTGAGAAACTCAAAATATTCGCAGTTCTGATGCTCGAAACGAATAACTAGAACGGCCTAGGGGAAAAGCACACATACCGTTGCAATCGGGCGAGATTCTACTTTCAGATGCAACAGAAATTTTGCGGATTGGTCAATCCGTTCGCGAGATATGGCATTTTGGAGGTAAGAAACGGATGAGAAACTCAAAATGTTCGCAGTTCTGATGCTCGAAACGAATAACTGGAACGGCCTAGGGGAAACGTACACATACCGTTGTAATCGGGCGAGTTTCTACTTTCAGATGCAATAGAAATTTTGCGGATTGGTCAATCCGTTCGCGAGATGTGGCAGTTTGTAAGTAAGAAACGCTTGAGAAACTCAAAATATTCGCAGTTCTGATGCTCGAAACGAATAACTAGAAGGGCCTAGGGGAAAAGTACGCATACCGTTGTAATCGGGCGAGTTTCTACTTTCAGATGCAACAGAAATTTTGTGGATTGGTCAATCCGTTCGCGAGATATGGCAGTTAGGAGGTAAGAATCGCTTGAGAAACTCAAAATTTTCGCAGTTCTGATGCTCGACAAGCATAACTAGAACGGCCTAGGGGAAAAGTACGCATACCGTTGTAATCGGGCGAGTTTCTACTTTCAGATGCAACAGAAATTTTGCGGATTGATCAATCAGTTCGCGAGATATGGCAGTTTGGATGTAAGAAACGCTTGAGAAACTCAAAATTTTCGCAGTTCTGATGCTCGAAACGAATAACTGGAACGGCCTAGGGGAAAAGTACGCATACCGTTGTATTCGGGCGAGTTTCTACTTTCAGATGCAACAGAAATTTTGCGGATTGGTCAATCCGTTCGCGAGATATGGCAGTTTGGAAGTAAGAAACGCTTGAGAAACTCAAAATGTTCACAGTTCTGATGCTCGAAACGAATAACTAGAACGGCCTAGGGGAAAAGTACGCATACCATTGTAATCGGGCGTGTTTCTACTTTCAGATGAAACAGAAATTTTGCGGATTGGTCAATCCGTTCGCGAGATATGGCAGTTTGGAGGTAAGAAACGGTTGAGAAACTCAAAATGTTCACAGCTCTGATGCTCGAAACGAATAACTGGATCGGCCTAGAGGAAAAGCACACATACCGTTGCAATCGGGCGAGTTTCTACTTTCAGATGCAACAGAAATTTTGCGGATTGGTCAATCCGTTCGCGAGATATGGCATTTTGGAGGTAAGAAACGGATGAGAAACTCAAAATTTTCGCAGTTCTGATGCTCGAAACGAATAACTGGAACGGCCTAGGGGAAACGTACACATATCGTTGTAATCGGGCGAGTTTCTATTTTCAGATGCAATAGAAATTTTGCGGATTGGTCAATCCGTTCGCGAGATGTGGCAGTTTGTAAGTAAGAAACGCTTGAGAAACTCAAAATATTCGCAGTTCTGATGCTCGAAACGAATAACTAGAAGGGCCTAGGGGAAAAGTACGCATACCGTTGTAATCGGGCGAGTTTCTACTTTCAGACGCAACAGAACTTTTGCGGATTGGTCAATCCGTTCGCGAGATATGGCAGTTAGGAGGTAAGAATCGCTTGAGAAACTCAAAATTTTCGCAGTTCTGATGCTCGACAAGCATAACTAGAACGGCCTAGGGGAAAAATACGCATACCGTTGTAATCGGGCGAGTTTCTATTTTCAGATGCAACAGAAATTTTGCGGATTGGTCAATCCGTTCGCGAGATGTGGCAGTTTGTAAGTAAGAAACGCTTGAGAAACTCAAAATATTCGCAGTTCTGATGCTCGAAACGAATAACTAGAACGGCCTAGGGGAAAAGCACACATACCGTTGCAATCGGGCGAGTCTCTACTTTCAGATGCAACAGAAATTTTGTGGATTGGTCAATCCGTTCGCGAGATATGGCAGTTAGGAGGTAAGAATCGCTTGAGAAACTCAAAATTTTCGCAGTTCTGATGCTCGACAAGCATAACTAGAACGGCCTAGGGGAAAAGTACGCATACCGTTGTAATCGGGCGAGTTTCTACTTTCAGATGCAACAGAAATTTTGCGGATTGGTCAATCAGTTCGCGAGATATGGCAGTTTGGATGTAAGAAACGCTTGAGAAACTCAAAATTTTCGCAGTTCTGATGCTCGAAACGAATAACTAGAACGGCCTAGGGGAAAAGTACGCATACCGTTGTAATCGGGCGAGTTTCTACTTTCAGATGCAACAGAAATTTTGCGGATTGGTCAATCCGTTCGCGAGATATGGCATTTTGGAGGTAAGAAACGGATGAGAAACTCAAAATTTTCGCAGTTCTGATGCTCGAAACGAATAACTGGAACGGCCTAGGGGAAACGTACACATACCGTTGTAATCGGGCGAGTTTCTACTTTCAGATGCAATAGAAATTTTGCGGATTGGTCAATCCGTTCGCGAGATGTGGCAGTTTGTAAGTAAGAAACGCTTGAGAAACTCAAAGTATTCGCAGTTCTGATGCTCGAAACGAATAACTAGAAGGGCCTAGGGGAAAAGTACGCATACCGTTGTAATCGGGCGAGTTTCTACTTTCAGATGCAACAGATATTTTGAGGATTGGTCAATCCGTTCGCGAGATATGGCAGTTAGGAGGTAAGAATCGCTTGAGAAACTCAAAATTTTCGCAGTTCTGATGCTTGACAAGCATAACTAGAACGGCCTAGGGGAAAAGAACGCATACTCTTGTAATCGGGCCAGTTTCTACTTTCAGATGCAACAGAAATTTTGCGGATTGGTCAATCCGTTCGCGAGATATGGCAGTTTGGATGTAAGAAACGGTTGAGAAACTCAAAATTTTCGCAGTTCTGATGCTCGAAACGAATAACTAGAACGGCCTAGAGGAAAAGCACACATACCGTTGCAATCGGGCGAGTTTCTACTTTCAGATGCAACAGAAATTTTGCGGATTGGTCAATCCGTTCGCGAGATATGGCATTTTGGAGGTAAGAAACGGATGAGAAACTCAAAATTTTCGCAGCTCTGATGCTCGAAACGAATAACTGGAACGGCCTAGGGGAAACGTACACATACCGTTGTAATCGGGCGAGTTTCTACTTTCAGATGCAATAGAAATTTTGCGGATTGGTCAATCCGTTCGCGAGATGTGGCAGTTTGTAAGTAAGAAACGCTTGAGAAACTCAAAGTATTCGCAGTTCTGATGCTCGAAAAGAATAACTAGAAGGGCCTAGGGGAAAAGTACGCATACCGTTGTAATCGGGCGAGTTTCTACTTTCAGATGCGACAGATATTATGAGGATTGGTCAATCCGTTCGCGAGATATGGCAGTTAGGAGGTAAGAATCGCTTGAGAAACTCAAAATTTTCGCAGTTCTGATGCTTGACAAGCATAACTAGAACGGCCTAGGGGAAAAGAACGCATACTGTTGTAATCGGGCCAGTTTCTACTTTCAGATGCAACAGAAATTTTGCGGATTGGTCAATCCGTTCGCGAGATATGGCAGTTTGGATGTAAGAAACGGTTGAGAAACTCAAAATTTTCGCAGTTCTGATGCTCGAAACGAATAACTGGAACGGCCTAGAGGAAAAGCACACATACCGTTGCAATCGGGCGAGTTTCTACTTTCAGATGCAACAGAAATTTTGCGGATTGGTCAATCCGTTCGCGAGATATGGCATTTTGGAGGTAAGAAACGGATGAGAAACTCAAAATTTTCGCAGTTCTGATGCTCGAAACGAATAACTGGAACGGCCTAGGGGAAACGTACACATACCGTTGTAATCGGGCGAGTTTCTACTTTCAGATGCAACAGAAATTTTGCGGATTGGTCAATCCGTTCGCGAGATGTGGCAGTTTGTAAGTAAGAAACGCTTGAGAAACTCAAAATATTTGCAGTTCTGATGCTCGAAACGAATAACTAGAAGGGCCTAGGGGAAAAGTACGCATACCGTTGTAATCGGGCGAGTTTCTACTGTCAGATGCAACAGAAATTTTGCGGATTGGCCAATCCGTTCGCGAGATATGTGAGTTTGGAGGTAAGAAACGCTTGAGAAACTCAAAATTTTCGCAGTTCTGATGCTTGACAAGCATAACTAGAACGGCCTAGGGGAAAAGTACACATACCGTTGTAATCGGGCGAGTTTCTACTTTCAGATGCAACAGAAATTTTGCGGATTGGTCAATCCGTTCGCGAGATATGGCAGTTTGGATGTAAGGAACGGTTGAGAAACTCAAAATTTTCGCAGTTCTGATGCTCGAAACGAATAACTGGAACGGCCTAGAGGAAAAGCACACATACCGTTGCAATCGGGCGAGTTTCTACTTTCAGATGCAACAGAAATTTTGCGGATTGGTCAATCGGTTCGCGAGATATGGCATTTTGGAGGTAAGAAACGGATGAGAAACTCAAAATTTTCGCAGCTCTGATGCTCGAAACGAATAACTGGAACGGCCTAGGGGAAACGTACACATACCGTTGTAATCGGGCGAGTTTCTACTTTCAGATGCAATAGAAATTTTGCGGATTGGTCAATCCGTTCGCGAGATGTGGCAGTTTGTAAGTAAGAAACGCTTGAGAAACTCAAAGTATTCGCAGTTCTGATGCTCGAAACGAATAACTAGAAGGGCCTAGGGGAAAAGTACGCATACCGTTGTAATCGGGCGAGTTTCTACTTTCAGATGCAACAGATATTATGAGGATTGGTCAATCCGTTCGCGAGATATGGCAGTTAGGAGGTAAGAATCGCTTGAGAAACTCAAAATTTTCGCAGTTCTGATGCTTGACAAGCATAACTAGAACGGCCTAGGGGAAAAGAACGCATACTGTTGTAATCGGGCCAGTTTCTACTTTCAGATGCAACAGAAATTTTGCGGATTGGTCAATCCGTTCGCGAGATATGGCAGTTTGGATGTAAGAAACGGTTGAGAAACTCAAAATTTTCGCAGTTCTGATGCTCGAAACGAATAACTGGAACGGCCTAGAGGAAAAGCACACATACCGTTGCAATCGGGCGAGTTTCTACTTTCAGATGCAACAGAAATTTTGCGGATTGGTCAATCGGTTCGCGAGATATGGCATTTTGGAGGTAAGAAACGGATGAGAAACTCAAAATTTTCGCAGCTCTGATGCTCGAAACGAATAACTGGAACGGCCTAGGGGAAACGTACACATACCGTTGTAATCGGGCGAGTTTCTACTTTCAGATGCAACAGAAATTTTGCGGATTGGTCAATCCGTTCGCGAGATGTGGCAGTTTGTAAGTAAGAAACGCTTGAGAAACTCAAAATATTTGCAGTTCTGATGCTCGAAACGAATAACTAGAAGGGCCTAGGGGAAAAGTACGCATACCGTTGTAATCGGGCGAGTTTCTACTGTCAGATGCAACAGAAATTTTGCGGATTGGCCAATCCGTTCGCGAGATATGTGAGTTTGGAGGTAAGAAACGCTTGAGAAACTCAAAATTTTCGCAGTTCTGATGCTTGACAAGCATAACTAGAACGGCCTAGGGGAAAAGTACACATACCGTTGTAATCGGGCGAGTTTCTACTTTCAGATGCAACAGAAATTTTGCGGATTGGTCAATCCGTTCGCGAGATATGGCAGTTTGGATGTAAGGAACGGTTGAGAAACTCAAAATTTTCGCAGTTCTGATGCTCGAAACGAATAACTGGAACGGCCTAGAGGAAAAGCACACATACCGTTGCAATCGGGCGAGTTTCTACTTTCAGATGCAACAGAAATTTTGCGGATTGGTCAATCCGTTCGCGAGATGTGGCAGTTTGTAAGTAAGAAACGCTTGAGAAACTCAAAATATTTGCAGTTCTGATGCTCGAAACGAATAACTAGAAGGGCCTAGGGGAAAAGTACGCATACCGTTGTAATCGGGCGAGTTTCTACTGTCAGATGCAACAGAAATTTTGCGGATTGGCCAATCCGTTCGCGAGATATGTGAGTTTGGAGGTAAGAAACGCTTGAGAAACTCAAAATTTTCGCAGTTCTGATGCTTGACAAGCATAACTAGAACGGCCTAGGGGAAAAGTACACATACCGTTGTAATCGGGCGAGTTTCTACTTTCAGATGCAACAGAAATTTTGCGGATTGGTCAATCCGTTCGCGAGATATGGCAGTTTGGATGTAAGGAACGGTTGAGAAACTCAAAATTTTCGCAGTTCTGATGCTCGAAACGAATAACTGGAACGGCCTAGAGGAAAAGCACACATACCGTTGCAATCGGGCGAGTTTCTACTTTCAGATGCAACAGAAATTTTGCGGATTGGTCAATCGGTTCGCGAGATATGGCATTTTGGAGGTAAGAAACGGATGAGAAACTCAAAATTTTCGCAGCTCTGATGCTCGAAACGAATAACTGGAACGGCCTAGGGGAAACGTACACATACCGTTGTAATCGGGCGAGTTTCTACTTTCAGATGCAATAGAAATTTTGCGGATTGGTCAATCCGTTCGCGAGATGTGGCAGTTTGTAAGTAAGAAACGCTTGAGAAACTCAAAGTATTCGCAGTTCTGATGCTCGAAACGAATAACTAGAAGGGCCTAGGGGAAAAGTACGCATACCGTTGTAATCGGGCGAGTTTCTACTTTCAGATGCAACAGATATTATGAGGATTGGTCAATCCGTTCGCGAGATATGGCAGTTAGGAGGTAAGAATCGCTTGAGAAACTCAAAATTTTCGCAGTTCTGATGCTTGACAAGCATAACTAGATCGGCCTAGGGGAAAAGAACGCATACTGTTGTAATCGGGCCAGTTTCCACTTTCAGATGCAACAGAAATTTTGCGGATTGGTCAATCCGTTCGCGAGATATGGCAGTTTGGATGTAAGAAACGGTTGAGAAACTCAAAATTTTCGCAGTTCTGATGCTCGAAACGAATAACTGGAACGGCCTAGAGGAAAAGCACACATACCGTTGCAATCGGGCGAGTTTCTACTTTCAGATGCAACAGAAATTTTGCGGATTGGTCAATCCGTTCGCGAGATATGGCATTTTGGAGGTAAGAAACGGATGAGAAACTCAAAATTTTCGCAGTTCTGATGCTCGAAACGAATAACTGGAACGGCCTAGGGGAAACGTACACATACCGTTGTAATCGGGCGAGTTTCTACTTTCAGATGCAACAGAAATTTTGCGGATTGGTCAATCCGTTCGCGAGATGTGGCAGTTTGTAAGTAAGAAACGCTTGAGAAACTCAAAATATTCGCAGTTCTGATGCTCGAAACGAATAACTAGAAGGGCCTAGGGGAAAAGTACGCATACCGTTGTAATCGAGCGAGTTTCTACTTTCAGATGCAACAGAAATTTTGAGGATTGGTCAATCCGTTCGCGAGATATGGCAGTTTGGAGGTAAGAATCGCTTGAGAAACTCAAAATTTTCGCAGTTCTGATGCTTGACAAGCATAACTAGAACGGCCTAGGGGAAAAGTACGCATACCGTTGTAATCGGGCGAGTTTCTACTTTCAGATGCAACAGAAATTTTGCGGATTGGTCAATCCGTTCGCGAGATGTGGCAGTTTGTAAGTAAGAAACGCTTGAGAAACTCAAAATATTCGCAGTTCTGATCCTCGAAACGAATAACTAGGACGGCCTAGGGGAACAGTACGCACACCGTTGTAATCGGGCGAGTTTCTACTTTCAGATGCAACAGAAATTTTGCGGATTGGTCTATCCGTTCGCGAGATATTGCTGTTTGGAGGTAAGAAACGCTTGAGAAACTCAAAATGTTCACAGTTCTGATGCCCGAAACGAATAACTAGAACGGCCTAGGGGAAAAGTACGCATACCGTTCTAATCGGGCCAGTTTCTACTTTCAGATGCAACAGAAATTTTGCGGATTGGTCTATCCGTTCGCGAGATATTGCAGTTTGGAGGTAAGAAACGCTTGAGAAACTCAAAAGTTTCGCAGTTCTGATGCTCGAGACGAATAACTGGAACGGCCTAGGGGAAACGTACGCGTACCGTAGTAATCGGGCGAGTTTCTACTTTCAGATGCAACAGAAATTTTGCGGATTGGTCAATCCATTCGCGAGATGTGGCAGTTTGTAAGTAAGAAACGCTTGAGAAACTCAAAATATTCGCAGTTCTGACGCTCGAAACGAATAACTGGAACGGCCTAGAGGAAAAGCACACATACCGTTGCAATCGGGCGAGTTTCTACTTTCAGATGCAACAGAAATTTTGCGGATTGGTCAATCGGTTCGCGAGATATGGCATTTTGGAGGTAAGAAACGGATGAGAAACTCAAAATTTTCGCAGTTCTGATGCTTGACAAGCATAACTAGAACGGCCTAGGGGAAAAGTACGCATACTGTTGTAATCGGGCCAGTTTCTACTTTCAGATGCAACAGAAATTTTGCGGATTGGTCAATCCGTTCGCGAGATATGGCAGTTTGGAGGTAAGAATCGCTTGAGAAACTCAAAATTTTCGCAGTTCTGATGCTTGACAAGCATAACTAGAACGGCCTAGGGGAAAAGTACGCATACCGTTGTAATCGGGCGAGTTTCTACTTTCAGATGCAACAGAAATTTTGCGGATTGGTGAATCCGTTCGCGAGATGTGGCAGTTTGTAAGTAAGAAACGCTTGAGAAACTCAAAATATTCGCAGTTCTGATGCTCGAAACGAATAACTAGAAGGGCCTAGGGGAAAAGTACGCATACCGTAGTAATCGGGCGCGTTTCTACTGTCAGATGCAACAGAAATTTTGCGGATTGGCCAATCCGTTCGCGAGATATGTGAGTTTGGAGGTAAGAAACGCTTGAGAAACTCAAAATTTTCGCAGTTCTGATGCTTGACAAGCATAACTAGAACGGCCTAGGGGAAAAGTACACATACCGTTGTAATCGGGCGAGTTTCTACTTTCAGATGCAACAGAAATTTTGCGGATTGGTCAATCCGTTCGCGAGATATGGCAGTTTGGATGTAAGGAACGGTTGAGAAACTCAAAATTTTCGCAGTTCTGATGCTCGAAACGAATAACTGGAACGGCCTAGAGGAAAAGCACACATACCGTTGCAATCGGGCGAGTTTCTACTTTCAGATGCAACAGAAATTTTGCGGATTGGTCAATCGGTTCGCGAGATATGGCATTTTGGAGGTAAGAAACGGATGAGAAACTCAAAATTTTCGCAGTTCTGATGCTCGAAACGAATAACTGGAACGGCCTAGGGGAAACGTACACATACCGTTGTAATCGGGCGAGTTTCTACTTTCAGATGCAATAGAAATTTAGCGGATTGGTCAATCCGTTCGCGAGATGTGGCAGTTTGTAAGTAAGAAACGCTTGAGAAACTCAAAATATTCGCAGTTCTGATGCTCGAAACGAATAACTAGAAGGGCCTAGGGGAAAAGTCCGCATACCGTTGTAATCGGGCGAGTTTCTACTTTCAGATGCAACAGAAATTTTGAGGATTGGTCAATCTGTTCGCGAGATATGGCAGTTTGGATGTAAGAATCGCTTGAGAAACTCAAAATTTTCGCAGTTCTGATGCTTGACAAGCATAACTAGAACGGCCTAGGGGAAAAGTACGCATACTGTTGTAATCGGGCCAGTTTCTACTTTCAGATGCAACAGAAATTTTGCGGATTGGTCAATCCGTTCGCGAGATATGGCAGTTTGGATGTAAGAAACGGTTGAGAAACTCAAAATTTTCGCAGTTCTGATGCTCGAAACGAATAACTGGAACGGCCTAGGGGAAACGTACAAATACCGTTGTAATCGGGCGTGTTTCTACTTTCAGATGCAATAGAAATTTTGCGGATTGGTCAATCCGTTCGCGAGATATGGCATTTTGGAGGTAAGAAACGGATGAGAAACTCAAAATTTTCGCAGTTCTGATGCTCGACAAGCATAACTAGAACGGCCTAGGGGAAAAGTACGCATACCGTTGTAATCGGGCGAGTTTCTACTTTCAGATGCAACAGAAATTTTGCGGATTGGTCAATCCGTTCGCGAGATGTGGCAGTTTGTAAGTAAGAAACGCTTGACAAACTCAAAATATTCGCAGTTCTGATGCTCGAAACGAATAACTAGGACGGCCTAGGGGAAAAGTACGCATACCGTTGTAATCGGGCGAGTTTCTACTTTCAGATGCAACAGAAATTTTGCGGATTGGTCAATCCGTTCGCTAGATATGGCAGTTTGGAGGTAAGAAACGGTAGAGAAACTCAAAATGTTCACAGTTCTGATGCCCGAAACGAATAACAAGAACGGCCTAGGGGAAAAGTACGCATACCGTTGTAATCGGGCGAGTTTCTACTTTCAGATGCAATAGAAATTTTGCGGATTGGTCAATCCGTTCGCGAGATATGTGAGTTTGGAGGTAAGAAACGCTTGAGAAACTCAAAATTTTCGCAGTTCTGATGCTCGACAAGCATAACTAGAACGGCCTAGGGGAAAAGTACGCATACCGTTGTAATCGGGCGAGTTTCTACTTTCAGATGCAACAGAAATTTTGCGGATTGGTCAATCCGTTCGCGAGATGTGGCAGTTTGTAAGTAAGAAGCGCTTGAGAAACTCAAAATATTCGCAGTTCTGATGCTCGAAACGAATAACTAGAAGGGCCTAGGGGAAAAGTACGCATACCGTTGTAATCGGGCGAGTTTCTACTTTCAGATGCAACAGAAATTTTGAGGATTGGTCAATCCGTTCGCGAGATATGGCAGTTTGGATGTAAGAATCGCTTGAGAAACTAAAAATTTTCGCAGTTCTGATGCTCGACAAGCATAACTAGAACGGCCTAGGGGAAAAGTACGCATACCGTTGCAATCGGGCGAGTTTCTACTTTCAGATGCAACAGAAATTTTGCGGATTGGTCAATCCGTTCGCGAGATATGGCATTTTGGAGGTAAGAAACGGATGAGAAACTCAAAATTTTCGCAGTTCTGATGCTCGGCAAGCATAACTAGAACGGCCTAGGGGAAAAGTACGCATACCGTTGTAATCGGGCGGGTTTCTACTTTCAGATGCAACAGAAATTTTGAGGATTGGTCAATCCGTTCGCGAGATGTGGCAGTTTGTAAGTAAGAAACGCTTGAGAAACTCAAAATATTCGCAGTTCTGATGCTCGAAACGAATAACTAGAAGGGCCTAGGGGAAAAGTACGCATACCGTTGTAATCGGGCGAGTTTCTACTTTCAGATGCAACAGAAATTTTGCGGATTGTTCAATCCGTTCGCGAGATATGGCAGTTTGGATGTAAGAAACGGTTGAGAAACTCAAAATTTTCGCGGTTCTGATGCTCGAAACGAATAACTGGAACGGCCTAGAGGAAACGCACACATACCGTTGCAATCGGGCGAGTTTCTACTTTCAGATGCAACAGAAATTTTGCGGATTGGTCTGTCCGTTCGCGAGATATTGCAGTTTGGAGGTAAGAAACGCTTGAGAAACTCAAAATTTTCGCAGTTCTGATGCTCGAAACGAATAACTAGAACGGCCTAGGGGAAAAGTACGCATACCGTTCTAATCGGGCGAGTTTCTACTTTCAGATGCAACAGAAATTTTGCGGATTGGTCTATCCGTTCGCGAGATATTGCAGTTTGGAGGTAAGAAACGCTTGAGAAACTCAAAAGTTTCGCAGTTCTGATGCTCGAAACGAATAACTGGAACGGTCTAGAGGAAACGCACACATACCGTTGCAATCGGGCGAGTTTCTACTTTCAGATGCAACAGAAATTTTGCGGATTGGTCAATCCGTTCGCGAGATATGGCATTTTGGAGGTAAGAAACGGATGAGAAGCTCAAAATTTTCGCAGTCCTGATGCTCGAAACGAATAACTGGAACGGCCTAGGGGAAACGTACACATACCGTTGTAATCGGGCGAGTTTCTACTTTCAGATGCAATAGAAATTTTGCGGATTGGTCAATCCGTTCGCGAGATGTGGCAGTTTGTAAGTAAGAAACGCTTGAGAAACTCAAAATATTCGCAGTTCTGATGCTCGAAACGAATAACTAGAAGGGCCTAGGGGAAAAGTACGCATACCGTTCTAATCGGGCGAGTTTCTACTTTCAGATGCAACAGAAATTTTGAGGATTGGTCAATCCGTTCGCGAGTTATGGCAGTTTGGAGGTTAGAATCGCTTGAGAAACTCAAAATTTTCGCAGTTCTGATGCTTGACAAGCATAACTAGAAAGGCCTAGGGGAAAAGTACGCATACTGTTGTAATCGGGCCAGTTTCTAGTTTCAGATGCAACAGAAATTTTGCGGATTGGTCAATCCGTTCGCGAGATATGGCAGTTTGGATGTAAGGAACGGTTGAGAAACTCAAAATTTTCGCAGTTCTGATGCTCGAAACGAATAACTGGAACGGCCTAGAGGAAAAGCACACATACCGTTGCAATCGGGCGAGTTTCTACTTTCAGATGCAACAGAAATTTTGCGGATTGGTCAATCCGTTCGCGAGAAATGGCATTTTGGAGGTAAGAAACGGATGAGAAACTCAAAATTTTCGCAGTTCTGATGCTCGAAACGAATAACTGGAACGGTCTAGGGGAAACGTACACATACCGTTGTAATCGGGCGAGTTTCTACTTTCAGATGCAATAGAAATTTTGCGGATTGGTCAATCCGTTCGCGAGATGTGGCAGTTTGTAAGTAAGAAACGCTTGAGAAACTCAAAATATTCGCAGTTCTGATGCTCGAAACGAATAACTAGAAGGGCCTAGGGGAAAAGTACGCATACCGTTGTAATCGGGTGAGTTTCTACTTCCAGATGCAACAGAAATTTTGAGGATTGGTCAATCCGTTCGCGAGATATGGGAGTTTGGAGGTAAGAAACGCTTGAGAAACTCAAAATTTTCGCAGTTCTGATGCTCGACAAGCATAACTAGAACGGCCTAGGGGAAAAGTACGCATACCGTTGTAATCGGGCGAGTTTCTACTTTCAGATGCAACAGAAATTTTGCGGATTGGTCAATCCGTTCGCGAGATGTGGCAGTTTGTAAGTAAGAAACGCTTGAGAAACTCAAAATATTCGCAGTTCTGATGCTCGAAACGAATAACTAGAACGGCCTAGGGGAAAAGTACGCATACCGTTCTAATCGGGCGAGTTTCTACTTTCAGATGCAACAGAAATTTTGAGGATTGGTCAATCCGTTCGCGAGATATGGCAGTTTGGAGATAAGAATCGCTTGAGAAACTCAAAATTTTCGCAGTTCTGATGCTCGACAAGCATAACTAGAACGGCCTAGGGGAAAAGTACGCATACCGTTGTAATCGGGCGAGTTTCTACTTTCAGATGCAACAGAAATTTTGCGGATTGGTCAATCCGTTCGCGAGATGTGGCAGTTTGTAAGTAAGAAACGCTTGAGAAACTCAAAATAATCGCAGTTCTGATGCTCGAAACGAATAACTAGAACGGCCTAGGGGAAAAGAACGCATACCGTGGTAATCGGGCGAGTTTCTACTTTCAGATGCAACAGAAATTTTGCGGATTGGTCTATCCGTTCGCGAGATATTGCAGTTTGGAGGTAAGAAACGCTTGAGAAACTCAAAAGTTTCGCAGTTCTGATGCTCGAAACGAATAACTAGAACGGCCTAGGGGAAAAGTACGCATACCGTTCTAATCGGGCGAGTTTCTACTTTCAGATGCAACAGAAATTTTGCGGATTGGTCTATCTGTTCGCGAGATATTGCAGTTTGGAGGTAAGAAACGCTTGAGAAACTCAAAAGTTTCGCAGTTCTGATGCTCGAAACGAATAACTAGAACGGCCTAGGGGAAAAGTACGCATACCGTTGTAATCGGGCGGGTTTCTACTTTCAGATGCAACAGAAATTTTGCGGATTGGTCAATCCGTTCGCGAGATATGGGAGTTTGGAGGTAAGAAACGCTGGAGAAACTCAAAATTTTCGCAGTTCTGATGCTCGACAAGCATAACTAGAACGGCCTAGGGGAAAAGTACGCATACCGTTGTAATCGGGCGAGTTTCTACTTTCAGATGCAACAGAAATTTTGCGGATTTGTCAATCCGTTCGCGAGATGTGGCAGTTTGTAAGTAAGAAACGCTTGAGAAACTCAAAATATTCGTAGTTCTGATGCTCGAAACGAATAACTAGAAGGGCCTAGGGGAAAAGTACGCATACCGTTGTAATCGGGCGAGTTTCTACTTTCAGATGCAATAGAAATTTTGCGGATTGGTCAATCCGTTCGCGAGGTATGTGAGTTTGGAGGTAAGAAACGCTTGAGAAACTCAAAAGTTTCGCAGTTCTGATGCTCGAGACGAATAACTGGAACGGCCTAGGGGAAACGTACGCGTACCGTAGTAATCGGGCGAGTTTCTACTTTCAGATGCAACAGAAATTTTGCGGATTGGTCAATCCGTTCGCGAGATGTGGCAGTTTGTAAGTAAGAAACGCTTGAGAAACTCAAAATATTCGCAGTTCTGATGCTCGAAACGAATAACTAGAACGGCCTAGGGGAAAAGTACGCGTACCGTAGTAATCGGGCGGGTTTCTACTTTCAGATGCAAGAGAAATTTTGCGGATTGGTCATTCCGTTCGCGAGATATGGGAGTTTGGAGGTAAGAAACGCTTGAGAAACTCAAAATTTTCGCAGTTCTGATGCTCGACAAGCATAACTAGAACGGCCTAGGGGAAAAGTACGCATACCGTTGTAATCGGGCGAGTTTCTACTTTCAGATGCAACAGAAATTTTGCGGATTGGTCAATCCGTTCCCGAGATATGTGAGTTTGGAGGTAAGAAACGCTTGAGAAACTCAAAATTTTCGCAGTTCTGATGCTCGACAAGCATAACTGGAACGTCCTAGGGGAAACGTACACATACCGTTGTAATCGGGCGAGTTTCTACTTTCAGATGCAACTGAAATTTTGCGGATTGGTCAATCCGTTCGCGAGATATGGCAGTTTGGATGTAAGAAACGGTTGAGAAACTCAAAATTTTTGCAGTTCTGATGCTCGAAACGAATAACTGGAACGGCCTAGAGGAAAAGCACACATACCGTTGCAATCGGGCGAGTTTCTACTTTCAGATGCAACAGAAATTTTGCGGATTGGTCATTCCGTTCGCGAGATATGGGAGTTTGGAGGTAAGAAACGCTTGAGAAACTCAAAATTTTCGCAGTTCTGATGCTCGACAAGCATAACTAGAACGGCCTAGGGGAAAAGTACGCATACCGTTGTAATCGGGCGAGTTTCTACTTTCAGATGCAATAGAAATTTTGCGGATTGGTCAATCCGTTCGCGAGATATGTGAGTTTGGAGGTAAGAAACGCTTGAGAAACTCAAAAGTTTCGCAGTTCTGATGCTCGAGACGAATAACTGGAACGGCCTAGGGGAAACGTACGCGTACCGTAGTAATCGGGCGAGTTTCTACTTTCAGATGCAACAGAAATTTTGCGGATTGGTCAATCCGTTCGCGAGATGTGGCAGTTTGTAAGTAAGAAACGCTTGAGAAACTCAAAATATTCGCAGTTCTGATGCTCGAAACGAATAACTAGAACGGCCTAGGGGAAAAGTACGCGTACCGTAGTAATCGGGCGGGTTTCTACTTTCAGATGCAAGAGAAATTTTGCGGATTGGTCATTCCGTTCGCGAGATATGGGAGTTTGGAGGTAAGAAACGCTTGAGAAACTCAAAATTTTCGCAGTTCTGATGCTCGACAAGCATAACTAGAACGGCCTAGGGGAAAAGTACGCATACCGTTGTAATCGGGCGAGTTTCTACTTTCAGATGCAACAGAAATTTTGCGGATTGGTCAATCCGTTCCCGAGATATGTGAGTTTGGAGGTAAGAAACGCTTGAGAAACTCAAAATTTTCGCAGTTCTGATGCTCGACAAGCATAACTGGAACGTCCTAGGGGAAACGTACACATACCGTTGTAATCGGGCGAGTTTCTACTTTCAGATGCAACTGAAATTTTGCGGATTGGTCAATCCATTCGCGAGATGTGGCAGTTTGTAAGTAAGAAACGCTTGAGAAACTCAAAATATTCGCAGTTCTGATCCTCGAAACGAATAACTAGGACGGCCTAGGGGAACAGTACGCACACCGTTGTAATCGGGCGAGTTTCTACTTTCAGATGCAACAGAAATTTTGCGGATTGGTCTATCCGTTCGCGAGATATTGCTGTTTGGAGGTAAGAAACGCTTGAGAAACTCAAAATGTTCACAGTTCTGATGCCCGAAACGAATAACTAGAACGGCCTAGGGGAAAAGTACGCATACCGTTCTAATCGGGCCAGTTTCTACTTTCAGATGCAACAGAAATTTTGCGGATTGGTCTATCCGTTCGCGAGATATTGCAGTTTGGAGGTAAGAAACGCTTGAGAAACTCAAAAGTTTCGCAGTTCTGATGCTCGAGACGAATAACTGGAACGGCCTAGGGGAAACGTACGCGTACCGTAGTAATCGGGCGAGTTTCTACTTTCAGATGCAACAGAAATTTTGCGGATTGGTCAATCCATTCGCGAGATGTGGCAGTTTGTAAGTAAGAAACGCTTGAGAAACTCAAAATATTCGCAGTTCTGACGCTCGAAACGAATAACTGGAACGGCCTAGAGGAAAAGCACACATACCGTTGCAATCGGGCGAGTTTCTACTTTCAGATGCAACAGAAATTTTGCGGATTGGTCAATCGGTTCGCGAGATATGGCATTTTGGAGGTAAGAAACGGATGAGAAACTCAAAATTTTCGCAGTTCTGATGCTTGACAAGCATAACTAGAACGGCCTAGGGGAAAAGTACGCATACTGTTGTAATCGGGCCAGTTTCTACTTTCAGATGCAACAGAAATTTTGCGGATTGGTCAATCCGTTCGCGAGATATGGCAGTTTGGAGGTAAGAATCGCTTGAGAAACTCAAAATTTTCGCAGTTCTGATGCTTGACAAGCATAACTAGAACGGCCTAGGGGAAAAGTACGCATACCGTTGTAATCGGGCGAGTTTCTACTTTCAGATGCAACAGAAATTTTGCGGATTGGTGAATCCGTTCGCGAGATGTGGCAGTTTGTAAGTAAGAAACGCTTGAGAAACTCAAAATATTCGCAGTTCTGATGCTCGAAACGAATAACTAGAAGGGCCTAGGGGAAAAGTACGCATACCGTAGTAATCGGGCGCGTTTCTACTGTCAGATGCAACAGAAATTTTGCGGATTGGCCAATCCGTTCGCGAGATATGTGAGTTTGGAGGTAAGAAACGCTTGAGAAACTCAAAATTTTCGCAGTTCTGATGCTTGACAAGCATAACTAGAACGGCCTAGGGGAAAAGTACACATACCGTTGTAATCGGGCGAGTTTCTACTTTCAGATGCAACAGAAATTTTGCGGATTGGTCAATCCGTTCGCGAGATATGGCAGTTTGGATGTAAGGAACGGTTGAGAAACTCAAAATTTTCGCAGTTCTGATGCTCGAAACGAATAACTGGAACGGCCTAGAGGAAAAGCACACATACCGTTGCAATCGGGCGAGTTTCTACTTTCAGATGCAACAGAAATTTTGCGGATTGGTCAATCGGTTCGCGAGATATGGCATTTTGGAGGTAAGAAACGGATGAGAAACTCAAAATTTTCGCAGTTCTGATGCTCGAAACGAATAACTGGAACGGCCTAGGGGAAACGTACACATACCGTTGTAATCGGGCGAGTTTCTACTTTCAGATGCAATAGAAATTTAGCGGATTGGTCAATCCGTTCGCGAGATGTGGCAGTTTGTAAGTAAGAAACGCTTGAGAAACTCAAAATATTCGCAGTTCTGATGCTCGAAACGAATAACTAGAAGGGCCTAGGGGAAAAGTCCGCATACCGTTGTAATCGGGCGAGTTTCTACTTTCAGATGCAACAGAAATTTTGAGGATTGGTCAATCTGTTCGCGAGATATGGCAGTTTGGATGTAAGAATCGCTTGAGAAACTCAAAATTTTCGCAGTTCTGATGCTTGACAAGCATAACTAGAACGGCCTAGGGGAAAAGTACGCATACTGTTGTAATCGGGCCAGTTTCTACTTTCAGATGCAACAGAAATTTTGCGGATTGGTCAATCCGTTCGCGAGATATGGCAGTTTGGATGTAAGAAACGGTTGAGAAACTCAAAATTTTCGCAGTTCTGATGCTCGAAACGAATAACTGGAACGGCCTAGGGGAAACGTACAAATACCGTTGTAATCGGGCGTGTTTCTACTTTCAGATGCAATAGAAATTTTGCGGATTGGTCAATCCGTTCGCGAGATATGGCATTTTGGAGGTAAGAAACGGATGAGAAACTCAAAATTTTCGCAGTTCTGATGCTCGACAAGCATAACTAGAACGGCCTAGGGGAAAAGTACGCATACCGTTGTAATCGGGCGAGTTTCTACTTTCAGATGCAACAGAAATTTTGCGGATTGGTCAATCCGTTCGCGAGATGTGGCAGTTTGTAAGTAAGAAACGCTTGACAAACTCAAAATATTCGCAGTTCTGATGCTCGAAACGAATAACTAGGACGGCCTAGGGGAAAAGTACGCATACCGTTGTAATCGGGCGAGTTTCTACTTTCAGATGCAACAGAAATTTTGCGGATTGGTCAATCCGTTCGCTAGATATGGCAGTTTGGAGGTAAGAAACGGTAGAGAAACTCAAAATGTTCACAGTTCTGATGCCCGAAACGAATAACAAGAACGGCCTAGGGGAAAAGTACGCATACCGTTGTAATCGGGCGAGTTTCTACTTTCAGATGCAATAGAAATTTTGCGGATTGGTCAATCCGTTCGCGAGATATGTGAGTTTGGAGGTAAGAAACGCTTGAGAAACTCAAAATTTTCGCAGTTCTGATGCTCGACAAGCATAACTAGAACGGCCTAGGGGAAAAGTACGCATACCGTTGTAATCGGGCGAGTTTCTACTTTCAGATGCAACAGAAATTTTGCGGATTGGTCAATCCGTTCGCGAGATGTGGCAGTTTGTAAGTAAGAAGCGCTTGAGAAACTCAAAATATTCGCAGTTCTGATGCTCGAAACGAATAACTAGAAGGGCCTAGGGGAAAAGTACGCATACCGTTGTAATCGGGCGAGTTTCTACTTTCAGATGCAACAGAAATTTTGAGGATTGGTCAATCCGTTCGCGAGATATGGCAGTTTGGATGTAAGAATCGCTTGAGAAACTCAAAATTTTCGCAGTTCTGATGCTCGACAAGCATAACTAGAACGGCCTAGGGGAAAAGTACGCATACCGTTGTAATCGGGCGAGTTTCTACTTTCAGATGCAACAGAAATTTTGCGGATTGGTCAATCCGTTCCCGAGATATGTGAGTTTGGAGGTAAGAAACGCTTGAGAAACTCAAAATTTTCGCAGTTCTGATGCTCGACAAGCATAACTGGAACGGCCTAGGGGAAACGTACACATACCGTTGTAATCGGGCGAGTTTCTACTTTCAGATGCAACAGAAATTTTGCGGATTGGTCAATCCGTTCGCGAGATATGGCAGTTTGGATGTAAGAAACGGTTGAGAAACTCAAAATTTTTGCAGTTCTGATGCTCGAAACGAATAACTGGAACGGCCTAGAGGAAAAGCACACATACCGTTGCAATCGGGCGAGTTTCTACTTTCAGATGCAACAGAAATTTTGCGGATTGGTCAATCCGTTCGCGAGATATGGCATTTTGGAGGTAAGAAACGGATGAGAAACTCAAAATTTTCGCAGTTCTGATGCTCGACAAGCATAACTAGAACGGCCTAGGGGAAAAGTACGCATACCGTTGTAATCGGGCGGGTTTCTACTTTCAGATGCAACAGAAATTTTGAGGATTGGTCAATCCGTTCGCGAGATGTGGCAGTTTGTAAGTAAGAAACGCTTGAGAAACTCAAAATATTCGCAGTTCTGATGCTCGAAACGAATAACTAGAAGGGCCTAGGGGAAAAGTACGCATACCGTTGTAATCGGGCGAGTTTCTACTTTCAGATGCAACAGAAATTTTGCGGATTGTTCAATCCGTTCGCGAGATATGGCAGTTTGGATGTAAGAAACGGTTGAGAAACTCAAAATTTTCGCAGTTCTGATGCTCGAAACGAATAACTGGAACGGCCTAGAGGAAACGCACACATACCGTTGCAATCGGGCGAGTTTCTACTTTCAGATGCAACAGAAATTTTGCGGATTGGTCTGTCCGTTCGCGAGATATTGCAGTTTGGAGGTAAGAAACGCTTGAGAAACTCAAAATTTTCGCAGTTCTGATGCTCGAAACGAATAACTAGAACGGCCTAGGGGAAAAGTACGCATACCGTTCTAATCGGGCGAGTTTCTACTTTCAGATGCAACAGAAATTTTGCGGATTGGTCTATCCGTTCGCGAGATATTGCAGTTTGGAGGTAAGAAACGCTTGAGAAACTCAAAAGTTTCGCAGTTCTGATGCTCGAAACGAATAACTGGAACGGTCTAGAGGAAACGCACACATACCGTTGCAATCGGGCGAGTTTCTACTTTCAGATGCAACAGAAATTTTGCGGATTGGTCAATCCGTTCGCGAGATATGGCATTTTGGAGGTAAGAAACGGATGAGAAGCTCAAAATTTTCGCAGTTCTGATGCTCGAAACGAATAACTGGAACGGCCTAGGGGAAACGTACACATACCGTTGTAATCGGGCGAGTTTCTACTTTCAGATGCAATAGAAATTTTGCGGATTGGTCAATCCGTTCGCGAGATGTGGCAGTTTGTAAGTAAGAAACGCTTGAGAAACTCAAAATATTCGCAGTTCTGATGCTCGAAACGAATAACTAGAAGGGCCTAGGGGAAAAGTACGCATACCGTTCTAATCGGGCGAGTTTCTACTTTCAGATGCAACAGAAATTTTGCGGATTGGTCAATCCGTTCGCGAGATATGGCAGTTTGGATGTAAGGAACGGTTGAGAAACTCAAAATTTTCGCAGTTCTGATGCTCGAAACGAATAACTGGAACGGCCTAGAGGAAAAGCACACATACCGTTGCAATCGGGCGAGTTTCTACTTTCAGATGCAACAGAAATTTTGCGGATTGGTCAATCCGTTCGCGAGAAATGGCATTTTGGAGGTAAGAAACGGATGAGAAACTCAAAATTTTCGCAGTTCTGATGCTCGAAACGAATAACTGGAACGGTCTAGGGGAAACGTACACATACCGTTGTAATCGGGCGAGTTTCTACTTTCAGATGCAATAGAAATTTTGCGGATTGGTCAATCCGTTCGCGAGATGTGGCAGTTTGTAAGTAAGAAACGCTTGAGAAACTCAAAATATTCGCAGTTCTGATGCTCGAAACGAATAACTAGAAGGGCCTAGGGGAAAAGTACGCATACCGTTGTAATCGGGTGAGTTTCTACTTCCAGATGCAACAGAAATTTTGAGGATTGGTCAATCCGTTCGCGAGATATGGGAGTTTGGAGGTAAGAAACGCTTGAGAAACTCAAAATTTTCGCAGTTCTGATGCTCGACAAGCATAACTAGAACGGCCTAGGGGAAAAGTACGCATACCGTTGTAATCGGGCGAGTTTCTACTTTCAGATGCAACAGAAATTTTGCGGATTGGTCAATCCGTTCGCGAGATGTGGCAGTTTGTAAGTAAGAAACGCTTGAGAAACCTCAAATATTCGCAGTTCTGATGCTCGAAACGAATAACTAGAACGGCCTAGGGGAAAAGTACGCATACCGTTCTAATCGGGCGAGTTTCTACTTTCAGATGCAACAGAAATTTTGAGGATTGGTCAATCCGTTCGCGAGATATGGCAGTTTGGAGATAAGAATCGCTTGAGAAACTCAAAATTTTCGCAGTTCTGATGCTCGACAAGCATAACTAGAACGGCCTAGGGGAAAAGTACGCATACCGTTGTAATCGGGCGAGTTTCTACTTTCAGATGCAACAGAAATTTTGCGGATTGGTCAATCCGTTCGCGAGATGTGGCAGTTTGTAAGTAAGAAACGCTTGAGAAACTCAAAATAATCGCAGTTCTGATGCTCGAAACGAATAACTAGAACGGCCTAGGGAAAAGAACGCATACCGTGGTAATCGGGCGAGTTTCTACTTTCAGATGCAACAGAAATTTTGCGGATTGGTCTATCCGTTCGCGAGATATTGCAGTTTGGAGGTAAGAAACGCTTGAGAAACTCAAAAGTTTCGCAGTTCTGATGCTCGAAACGAATAACTAGAACGGCCTAGGGGAAAAGTACGCATACCGTTCTAATCGGGCGAGTTTCTACTTTCAGATGCAACAGAAATTTTGCGGATTGGTCTATCTGTTCGCGAGATATTGCAGTTTGGAGGTAAGAAACGCTTGAGAAACTCAAAAGTTTCGCAGTTCTGATGCTCGAAACGAATAACTAGAACGGCCTAGGGGAAAAGTACGCATACCGTTGTAATCGGGCGGGTTTCTACTTTCAGATGCAACAGAAATTTTGCGGATTGGTCAATCCGTTCGCGAGATATGGGAGTTTGGAGGTAAGAAACGCTTGAGAAACTCAAAATTTTCGCAGTTCTGATGCTCGACAAGCATAACTAGAACGGCCTAGGGGAAAAGTACGCATACCGTTGTAATCGGGCGAGTTTCTACTTTCAGATGCAACAGAAATTTTGCGGATTTGTCAATCCGTTCGCGAGATGTGGCAGTTTGTAAGTAAGAAACGCTTGAGAAACTCAAAATATTCGTAGTTCTGATGCTCGAAACGAATAACTAGAAGGGCCTAGGGGAAAAGTACGCATACCGTTGTAATCGGGCGAGTTTCTACTTTCAGATGCAATAGAAATTTTGCGGATTGGTCAATCCGTTCGCGAGATATGTGAGTTTGGAGGTAAGAAACGCTTGAGAAACTCAAAAGTTTCGCAGTTCTGATGCTCGAGACGAATAACTGGAACGGCCTAGGGGAAACGTACGCGTACCGTAGTAATCGGGCGAGTTTCTACTTTCAGATGCAACAGAAATTTTGCGGATTGGTCAATCCGTTCGCGAGATGTGGCAGTTTGTAAGTAAGAAACGCTTGAGAAACTCAAAATATTCGCAGTTCTGATGCTCGAAACGAATAACTAGAACGGCCTAGGGGAAAAGTACGCGTACCGTAGTAATCGGGCGGGTTTCTACTTTCAGATGCAAGAGAAATTTTGCGGATTGGTCATTCCGTTCGCGAGATATGGGAGTTTGGAGGTAAGAAACGCTTGAGAAACTCAAAATTTTCGCAGTTCTGATGCTCGACAAGCATAACTAGAACGGCCTAGGGGAAAAGTACGCATACCGTTGTAATCGGGCGAGTTTCTACTTTCAGATGCAACAGAAATTTTGCGGATTGGTCAATCCGTTCCCGAGATATGTGAGTTTGGAGGTAAGAAACGCTTGAGAAACTCAAAATTTTCGCAGTTCTGATGCTCGACAAGCATAACTGGAACGTCCTAGGGGAAACGTACACATACCGTTGTAATCGGGCGAGTTTCTACTTTCAGATGCAACTGAAATTTTGCGGATTGGTCAATCCGTTCGCGAGATATGGCAGTTTGGATGTAAGAAACGGTTGAGAAACTCAAAATTTTTGCAGTTCTGATGCTCGAAACGAATAACTGGAACGGCCTAGAGGAAAAGCACACATACCGTTGCAATCGGGCGAGTTTCTACTTTCAGATGCAACAGAAATTTTGCGGATTGGTCATTCCGTTCGCGAGATATGGGAGTTTGGAGGTAAGAAACGCTTGAGAAACTCAAAATTTTCGCAGTTCTGATGCTCGACAAGCATAACTGGAACGTCCTAGGGGAAACGTACACATACCGTTGTAATCGGGCGAGTTTCTACTTTCAGATGCAACTGAAATTTTGCGGATTGGTCAATCCGTTCGCGAGATATGGCAGTTTGGATGTAAGAAACGGTTGAGAAACTCAAAATTTTTGCAGTTCTGATGCTCGAAACGAATAACTGGAACGGCCTAGAGGAAAAGCACACATACCGTTGTAATCGGGCGGGTTTCTACTTTCAGATGCAACAGAAATTTTGAGGATTGGTCAATCCGTTCGCGAGATGTGGCAGTTTGTAAGTAAGAAACGCTTGAGAAACTCAAAATATTCGCAGTTCTGATGCTCGACAAGCATAACTAGAACGGCCTAGGGGAAAAGTACGCATACCGTTGTAATCGGGTGAGTTTCTACTTCCAGATGCAACAGAAATTTTGAGGATTGGTCAATCCGTTCGCGAGATATGGGAGTATGGAGGTAAGAAACGCTTGAGAAACTCAAAATTTTCGCAGTTCTGATGCTCGACAAGCATAACTAGAACGGCCTAGGGGAAAAGTACGCATACCGTTGTAATCGGGCGAGTTTCTACTTTCAGATGCAACAGAAATTTTGCGGATTGGTCAATCCGTTCGCGAGATGTGGCAGTTTGTAAGTAAGAAACGCTTGCGAAACTCAAAATTTTCGCAGTTCTGATGCTCGAAACGAATAACAAGAACGGCCTAGGGGAAAAGTACGCATACCGTTGTAATCGGGCGAGTTTCTACTTTCAGATGCAACAGAAATTTTGCGGATTGGTCAATCCGTTCGCGAGATGTGGCAGTTTGTAAGTAAGAAACGCTTGCGAAACTCAAAATTTTCGCAGTTCTGATGCTCGAAACGAATAACAAGAACGGCCTAGGGGAAACGTACGCGTACCGTAGTAATCGGGCGAGTTTCTACTTTCAGATGCAACAGAAATTTTGCGGATTGGTCAATCCGTTCGCGAGATGTGGCAGTTTGTAAGTAAGAAACGCTTGAGAAACTCAAAATATTCGCAGTTCTGATGCTCGAAACGAATAACTAGAACGGCCTAGGGGAAAAGTACGCGTACCGTAGTAATCGGGCGGGTTTCTACTTTCAGATGCAAGAGAAATTTTGCGGATTGGTCATTCCGTTCGCGAGATATGGGAGTTTGGAGGTAAGAAACGCTTGAGAAACTCAAAATTTTCGCAGTTCTGATGCTCGACAAGCATAACTAGAACGGCCTAGGGGAAAAGTACGCATACCGTTGTAATCGGGCGAGTTTCTACTTTCAGATGCAACAGAAATTTTGCGGATTGGTCAATCCGTTCCCGAGATATGTGAGTTTGGAGGTAAGAAACGCTTGAGAAACTCAAAATTTTCGCAGTTCTGATGCTCGACAAGCATAACTGGAACGTCCTAGGGGAAACGTACACATACCGTTGTAATCGGGCGAGTTTCTACTTTCAGATGCAACTGAAATTTTGCGGATTGGTCAATCCGTTCGCGAGATATGGCAGTTTGGATGTAAGAAACGGTTGAGAAACTCAAAATTTTTGCAGTTCTGATGCTCGAAACGAATAACTGGAACGGCCTAGAGGAAAAGCACACATACCGTTGCAATCGGGCGAGTTTCTACTTTCAGATGCAACAGAAATTTTGCGGATTGGTCAATCCGTTCGCGAGATATGGCATTTTGGAGGTAAGAAACGGATGAGAAACTCAAAATTTTCGCAGTTCTGATGCTCGGCAAGCATAACTAGAACGGCCTAGGGGAAAAGTACGCATACCGTTGTAATCGGGCGGGTTTCTACTTTCAGATGCAACAGAAATTTTGAGGATTGGTCAATCCGTTCGCGAGATGTGGCAGTTTGTAAGTAAGAAACGCTTGAGAAACTCAAAATATTCGCAGTTCTGATGCTCGACAAGCATAACTAGAACGGCCTAGGGGAAAAGTACGCATACCGTTGTAATCGGGTGAGTTTCTACTTCCAGATGCAACAGAAATTTTGAGGATTGGTCAATCCGTTCGCGAGATATGGGAGTATGGAGGTAAGAAACGCTTGAGAAACTCAAAATTTTCGCAGTTCTGATGCTCGACAAGCATAACTAGAACGGCCTAGGGGAAAAGTACGCATACCGTTGTAATCGGGCGAGTTTCTACTTTCAGATGCAACAGAAATTTTGCGGATTGGTCAATCCGTTCGCGAGATGTGGCAGTTTGTAAGTAAGAAACGCTTGCGAAACTCAAAATTTTCGCAGTTCTGATGCTCGAAACGAATAACAAGAACGGCCTAGGGGAAAAGTACGCATACCGTTGTAATCGGGCGAGTTTCTACTTTCAGATGCAACAGAAATTTTGCGGATTGGTCAATCCGTTTGCGAGACATGGCAGTTTGGAGTAAGGTACGCTTGAGAAACTCAAAATTTTCGCAGTTCTGATGCTCGAAACGAATAACTAGAACGGCCTAGAGGAAAAGCACACATACCGTTGCAATCGGGCGAGTTTCTACTTTCAGATGCAACAGAAATTTTGCGGATTGGTCAATCCGTTCGCGAGTTATGGCAGTTTGGAGGTAAGAATCGCTTGAGAAACTCAAAATTTTCGCAGTTCTGATGCTTGACAAGCATAACTAGAAAGGCCTAGGGGAAAAGTACGCATACTGTTGTAATCGGGCCAGTTTCTAGTTTCAGATGCAACAGAAATTTTGCGGATTGGTCAATCCGTTCGCGAGATATGGCAGTTTGGATGTAAGGAACGGTTGAGAAACTCAAAATTTTCGCAGTTCTGATGCTCGAAACGAATAACTGGAACGGCCTAGAGGAAAAGCACACATACCGTTGCAATCGGGCGAGTTTCTACTTTCAGATGCAACAGAAATTTTGCGGATTGTTCAATCCGTTCGCGAGATATGGCAGTTTGGATGTAAGAAACGGTTGAGAAACTCAAAATTTTCGCAGTTCTGATGCTCGAAACGAATAACTGGAACGGCCTAAAGGAAACGCACACGTACCGTTGCAATCGGGCGAGTTTCTACTTTCAGATGCAACAGAAATTTTGCGGATTGGTCTGTCCGTTCGCGAGATATTGCAGTTTGGAGGTAAGAAACGCTTGAGAAACTCAAAATTTTCGCAGTTCTGATGCTCGACAAGCATAACTAGAACGGCCTAGGGGAAAAGTACGCATACCGTTGTAATCGGGCGGGTTTCTACTTTCAGATGCAACAGAAATTTTGCGGATTGGTCAATCCGTTCGCGAGATGTGGCAGTTTGTAAGTAAGAAACGCTTGAGAAACTCAAAATATTCGCAGTTCTGATGCTCGAAACGAATAACTAGAAGGGCCTAGGGGAAAAGTACGCATACCGTTCTAATCGGGCGAGTTTCTACTTTCAGATGCAACAGAAATTTTGAGGATTGGTCAATCCGTTCGCGAGTTATGGCAGTTTGGAGGTAAGAATCGCTTGAGAAACTCAAAATTTTCGCAGTTCTGATGCTTGACAAGCATAACTAGAAAGGCCTAGGGGAAAAGTACGCATACTGTTGTAATCGGGCCAGTTTCTACTTTCAGATGCAACAGAAATTTTGCGGATTGGCCAATCCGTTCGCGAGAAATGGCATTTTGGAGGTAAGAAACGGATGAGAAACCCAAAATTTTCGCAGTTCTGATGCTCGAAACGAATAACTGGAACGGCCTAGGGGAAACGTACACATACCGTTGTAATCGGGCGAGTTTCTACTTTCAGATGCAATAGAAATTTTGCGGATTGGTCAATCCGTTCGCTAGATGTGGCAGTTTGTAAGTAAGAAACGCTTGAGAAACTCAAAATATTCGCAGTTCTGATGCTCGAAACGAATAACTAGAAGGGCCTAGGGGAAAAGTACGCATACCGTTGTAATCGGGTGAGTTTCTACTTCCAGATGCAACAGAAATTTTGAGGATTGGTCAATCCGTTCGCGAGATATGGGAGTATGGAGGTAAGAAACGCTTGAGAAACTCAAAATTTTCGCAGTTCTGATGCTCGACAAGCATAACTAGAACGGCCTAGGGGAAAAGTACGCATACCGTTGTAATCGGGCGAGTTTCTACTTTCAGATGCAACAGAAATTTTGCGGATTGGTCAATCCGTTCGCGAGATGTGGCAGTTTGTAAGTAAGAAACGCTTGCGAAACTCAAAATTTTCGCAGTTCTGATGCTCGAAACGAATAACAAGAACGGCCTAGGGGAAAAGTACGCATACCGTTGTAATCGGGCGAGTTTCTACTTTCAGATGCAACAGAAATTTTGCGGATTGGTCAATCCGTTTGCGAGACATGGCAGTTTGGAGTAAGGTACGCTTGAGAAACTCAAAATTTTCGGAGTTCTGATGCTCGAAACGAATAACTAGAACGGCCTAGGGGAAAAGTACGCATAGCGTTCTAATCGGGCGAGTTTCTACTTTCAGATGCAACAGAAATTTTGCGGATTGGTCTATCCGTTCGCGAGATATTGCAGTTTGGAGGTAAGAAACGCTTGAGAAACTCAAAAGTTTCGCAGTTCTGATGCTCGAAACGAATAACTAGAACGGCCTAGGGGAAAAGTACGCATACCGTTCTAATCGGGCGAGTTTCTACTTTCAGATGCAACCGAAATTTTGCGGATTGGTCTATCCGTTCGCGAGATATTGCAGTTTGGAGGTAAGAAACGCTTGAGAAACTCAAAAGTTTCGCAGTTCTGATGCTCGAAACGAATAACTAGAACGGCCTAGGGGAAAAGTACGCATACCGTTGTAATCGGGCGAGTTTCTACTTTCAGATGCAACAGAAATTTTGCGGATTGGTCAATCCGTTCGCGAGATATGGCATTTTGGAGGTAAGAAACGGATGAGAAGCTCAAAATTTTCGCAGTTCTGATGCTCGAAACGAATAACTGGAACGGCCTAGGGGAAACGTACACATACCGTTGTAATCGGGCGAGTTTCTACTTTCAGATGCAACAGAAATTTTGCGGATTGGTCAATCCGTTCGCGAGATATGGCATTTTGGAGGTAAGAAACGGATGAGAAACTCAAAATTTTCGCAGTTCTGATGCTCGACAAGCATAACTAGAACGGCCTAGGGGAAAAGTACGCATACCGTTGTAATCGGGCGAGTTTCTACTTTCAGATGCAACAGAAATTTTGCGGATTGGTCAATCCGTTCCCGAGATATGTGAGTTTGGAGGTAAGAAACGCTTGAGAAACTCAAAATTTTCGCAGTTCTGATGCTCGACAAGCATAACTGGAACGGCCTAGGGGAAACGTACACATACCGTTGTAATCGGGCGAGTTTCTACTTTCAGATGCAACAGAAATTTTGCGGATTGGTCAATCCGTTCGCGAGATATGGCAGTTTGGATGTAAGAAACGGTTGAGAAACTCAAAATTTTTGCAGTTCTGATGCTCGAAACGAATAACTGGAACGGCCTAGAGGAAAAGCACACATACCGTTGCAATCGGGCGAGTTTCTACTTTCAGATGCAACAGAAATTTTGCGGATTGGTCAATCCGTTCGCGAGATATGGCATTTTGGAGGTAAGAAACGGATGAGAAACTCAAAATTTTCGCAGTTCTGATGCTCGACAAGCATAACTAGAACGGCCTAGGGGAAAAGTACGCATACCGTTGTAATCGGGCGGGTTTCTACTTTCAGATGCAACAGAAATTTTGAGGATTGGTCAATCCGTTCGCGAGATGTGGCAGTTTGTAAGTAAGAAACGCTTGAGAAACTCAAAATATTCGCAGTTCTGATGCTCGAAACGAATAACTAGAAGGGCCTAGGGGAAAAGTACGCATACCGTTGTAATCGGGCGAGTTTCTACTTTCAGATGCAACAGAAATTTTGCGGATTGTTCAATCCGTTCGCGAGATATGGCAGTTTGGATGTAAGAAACGGTTGAGAAACTCAAAATTTTCGCAGTTCTGATGCTCGAAACGAATAACTGGAACGGCCTAGAGGAAACGCACACATACCGTTGCAATCGGGCGAGTTTCTACTTTCAGATGCAACAGAAATTTTGCGGATTGGTCTGTCCGTTCGCGAGATATTGCAGTTTGGAGGTAAGAAACGCTTGAGAAACTCAAAATTTTCGCAGTTCTGATGCTCGAAACGAATAACTAGAACGGCCTAGGGAAAAGTACGCATACCGTTCTAATCGGGCGAGTTTCTACTTTCAGATGCAACAGAAATTTTGCGGATTGGTCTATCCGTTCGCGAGATATTGCAGTTTGGAGGTAAGAAACGCTTGAGAACTCAAAAGTTTCGCAGTTCTGATGCTCGAAACGAATAACTGGAACGGTCTAGAGGAAACGCACACATACCGTTGCAATCGGGCGAGTTTCTACTTTCAGATGCAACAGAAATTTTGCGGATTGGTCAATCCGTTCGCGAGATATGGCATTTTGGAGGTAAGAAACGGATGAGAAGCTCAAAATTTTCGCAGTTCTGATGCTCGAAACGAATAACTGGAACGGCCTAGGGGAAACGTACACATACCGTTGTAATCGGGCGAGTTTCTACTTTCAGATGCAATAGAAATTTTGCGGATTGGTCAATCCGTTCGCGAGATGTGGCAGTTTGTAAGTAAGAAACGCTTGAGAAACTCAAAATATTCGCAGTTCTGATGCTCGAAACGAATAACTAGAAGGGCCTAGGGGAAAAGTACGCATACCGTTCTAATCGGGCGAGTTTCTACTTTCAGATGCAACAGAAATTTTGCGGATTGGTCAATCCGTTCGCGAGATATGCAGTTTGGATGTAAGGAACGGTTGAGAAACTCAAAATTTTCGCAGTTCTGATGCTCGAAACGAATAACTGGAACGGCCTAGAGGAAAAGCACACATACCGTTGCAATCGGGCGAGTTTCTACTTTCAGATGCAACAGAAATTTTGCGGATTGGTCAATCCGTTCGCGAGAAATGGCATTTTGGAGGTAAGAAACGGATGAGAAACTCAAAATTTTCGCAGTTCTGATGCTCGAAACGAATAACTGGAACGGTCTAGGGGAAACGTACACATACCGTTGTAATCGGGCGAGTTTCTACTTTCAGATGCAATAGAAATTTTGCGGATTGGTCAATCCGTTCGCGAGATGTGGCAGTTTGTAAGTAAGAAACGCTTGAGAAACTCAAAATATTCGCAGTTCTGATGCTCGAAACGAATAACTAGAAGGGCCTAGGGGAAAAGTACGCATACCGTTTGTAATCGGGTGAGTTTCTACTTCCAGATGCAACAGAAATTTTGAGGATTGGTCAATCCGTTCGCGAGATATGGGAGTTTGGAGGTAAGAAACGCTTGAGAAACTCAAAATTTTCGCAGTTCTGATGCTCGACAAGCATAACTAGAACGGCCTAGGGGAAAAGTACGCATACCGTTGTAATCGGGCGAGTTTCTACTTTCAGATGCAACAGAAATTTTGCGGATTGGTCAATCCGTTCGCGAGATGTGGCAGTTTGTAAGTAAGAAACGCTTGAGAAACTCAAAATATTCGCAGTTCTGATGCTCGAAACGAATAACTAGAACGGCCTAGGGGAAAAGTACGCATACCGTTCTAATCGGGCGAGTTTCTACTTTCAGATGCAACAGAAATTTTGAGGATTGGTCAATCCGTTCGCGAGATATGGCAGTTTGGAGATAAGAATCGCTTGAGAAACTCAAAATTTTCGCAGTTCTGATGCTCGACAAGCATAACTAGAACGGCCTAGGGGAAAAGTACGCATACCGTTGTAATCGGGCGAGTTTCTACTTTCAGATGCAACAGAAATTTTGCGGATTGGTCAATCCGTTCGCGAGATGTGGCAGTTTGTAAGTAAGAAACGCTTGAGAAACTCAAAATAATCGCAGTTCTGATGCTCGAAACGAATAACTAGAACGGCCTAGGGGAAAAGAACGCATACCGTGGTAATCGGGCGAGTTTCTACTTTCAGATGCAACAGAAATTTTGCGGATTGGTCTATCCGTTCGCGAGATATTGCAGTTTGGAGGTAAGAAACGCTTGAGAAACTCAAAAGTTTCGCAGTTCTGATGCTCGAAACGAATAACTAGAACGGCCTAGGGGAAAAGTACGCATACCGTTCTAATCGGGCGAGTTTCTACTTTCAGATGCAACAGAAATTTTGCGGATTGGTCTATCTGTTCGCGAGATATTGCAGTTTGGAGGTAAGAAACGCTTGAGAAACTCAAAAGTTTCGCAGTTCTGATGCTCGAAACGAATAACTAGAACGGCCTAGGGGAAAAGTACGCATACCGTTGTAATCGGGCGGGTTTCTACTTTCAGATGCAACAGAAATTTTGCGGATTGGTCAATCCGTTCGCGAGATATGGGAGTTTGGAGGTAAGAAACGCTGAGAAACTCAAAATTTTCGCAGTTCTGATGCTCGACAAGCATAACTAGAACGGCCTAGGGGAAAAGTACGCATACCGTTGTAATCGGGCGAGTTTCTACTTTCAGATGCAACAGAAATTTTGCGGATTTGTCAATCCGTTCGCGAGATGTGGCAGTTTGTAAGTAAGAAACGCTTGAGAAACTCAAAATATTCGTAGTTCTGATGCTCGAAACGAATAACTAGAAGGGCCTAGGGGAAAAGTACGCATACCGTTGTAATCGGGCGAGTTTCTACTTTCAGATGCAATAGAAATTTTGCGGATTGGTCAATCCGTTCGCGAGATATGTGAGTTTGGAGGTAAGAAACGCTTGAGAAACTCAAAAGTTTCGCAGTTCTGATGCTCGAGACGAATAACTGGAACGGCCTAGGGGAAACGTACGCGTACCGTAGTAATCGGGCGAGTTTCTACTTTCAGATGCAACAGAAATTTTGCGGATTGGTCAATCCGTTCGCGAGATGTGGCAGTTTGTAAGTAAGAAACGCTTGAGAAACTCAAAATATTCGCAGTTCTGATGCTCGAAACGAATAACTAGAACGGCCTAGGGGAAAAGTACGCGTACCGTAGTAATCGGGCGGGTTTCTACTTTCAGATGCAAGAGAAATTTTGCGGATTGGTCATTCCGTTCGCGAGATATGGGAGTTTGGAGGTAAGAAACGCTTGAGAAACTCAAAATTTTCGCTGTTCTGATGCTCGACAAGCATAACTAGAACGGCCTAGGGGAAAAGTACGCATACCGTTGTAATCGGGCGAGTTTCTACTTTCAGATGCAACAGAAATTTTGCGGATTGGTCAATCCGTTCCCGAGATATGTGAGTTTGGAGGTAAGAAACGCTTGAGAAACTCAAAATTTTCGCAGTTCTGATGCTCGACAAGCATAACTGGAACGTCCTAGGGGAAACGTACACATACCGTTGTAATCGGGCGAGTTTCTACTTTCAGATGCAACTGAAATTTTGCGGATTGGTCAATCCGTTCGCGAGATATGGCAGTTTGGATGTAAGAAACGGTTGAGAAACTCAAAATTTTTGCAGTTCTGATGCTCGAAACGAATAACTGGAACGGCCTAGAGGAAAAGCACACATACCGCTGCAATCGGGCGAGTTTCTACTTTCAGATGCAACAGAAATTTTGCGGATTGGTCATTCCGTTCGCGAGATATGGGAGTTTGGAGGTAAGAAACGCTTGAGAAACTCAAAATTTTCGCAGTTCTGATGCTCGACAAGCATAACTAGAACGGCCTAGGGGAAAAGTACGCATACCGTTGTAATCGGGCGAGTTTCTACTTTCAGATGCAATAGAAATTTTGCGGATTGGTCAATCCGTTCGCGAGATATGTGAGTTTGGAGGTAAGAAACGCTTGAGAAACTCAAAAGTTTCGCAGTTCTGATGCTCGAGACGAATAACTGGAACGGCCTAGGGGAAACGTACGCGTACCGTAGTAATCGGGCGAGTTTCTACTTTCAGATGCAACAGAAATTTTGCGGATTGGTCAATCCGTTCGCGAGATGTGGCAGTTTGTAAGTAAGAAACGCTTGAGAAACTCAAAATATTCGCAGTTCTGATGCTCGAAACGAATAACTAGAACGGCCTAGGGGAAAAGTACGCGTACCGTAGTAATCGGGCGGGTTTCTACTTTCAGATGCAAGAGAAATTTTGCGGATTGGTCATTCCGTTCGCGAGATATGGGAGTTTGGAGGTAAGAAACGCTTGAGAAACTCAAAATTTTCGCAGTTCTGATGCTCGACAAGCATAACTAGAACGGCCTAGGGGAAAAGTACGCATACCGTTGTAATCGGGCGAGTTTCTACTTTCAGATGCAACAGAAATTTTGCGGATTGGTCAATCCGTTCCCGAGATATGTGAGTTTGGAGGTAAGAAACGCTTGAGAAACTCAAAATTTTCGCAGTTCTGATGCTCGACAAGCATAACTGGAACGTCCTAGGGGAAACGTACACATACCGTTGTAATCGGGCGAGTTTCTACTTTCAGATGCAACTGAAATTTTGCGGATTGGTCAATCCGTTCGCGAGATATGGCAGTTTGGATGTAAGAAACGGTTGAGAAACTCAAAATTTTTGCAGTTCTGATGCTCGAAACGAATAACTGGAACGGCCTAGAGGAAAAGCACACATACCGTTGCAATCGGGCGAGTTTCTACTTTCAGATGCAACAGAAATTTTGCGGATTGGTCAATCCGTTCGCGAGATATGGCATTTTGGAGGTAAGAAACGGATGAGAAACTCAAAATTTTCGCAGTTCTGATGCTCGGCAAGCATAACTAGAACGGCCTAGGGGAAAAGTACGCATACCGTTGTAATCGGGCGGGTTTCTACTTTCAGATGCAACAGAAATTTTGAGGATTGGTCAATCCGTTCGCGAGATGTGGCAGTTTGTAAGTAAGAAACGCTTGAGAAACTCAAAATATTCGCAGTTCTGATGCTCGACAAGCATAACTAGAACGGCCTAGGGGAAAAGTACGCATACCGTTGTAATCGGGTGAGTTTCTACTTCCAGATGCAACAGAAATTTTGAGGATTGGTCAATCCGTTCGCGAGATATGGGAGTATGGAGGTAAGAAACGCTTGAGAAACTCAAAATTTTCGCAGTTCTGATGCTCGACAAGCATAACTAGAACGGCCTAGGGGAAAAGTACGCATACCGTTGTAATCGGGCGAGTTTCTACTTTCAGATGCAACAGAAATTTTGCGGATTGGTCAATCCGTTCGCGAGATGTGGCAGTTTGTAAGTAAGAAACGCTTGCGAAACTCAAAATTTTCGCAGTTCTGATGCTCGAAACGAATAACAAGAACGGCCTAGGGGAAAAGTACGCATACCGTTGTAATCGGGCGAGTTTCTACTTTCAGATGCAACAGAAATTTTGCGGATTGGTCAATCCGTTCGCGAGATGTGGCAGTTTGTAAGTAAGAAACGCTTGCGAAACTCAAAATTTTCGCAGTTCTGATGCTCGAAACGAATAACAAGAACGGCCTAGGGGAAACGTACGCGTACCGTAGTAATCGGGCGAGTTTCTACTTTCAGATGCAACAGAAATTTTGCGGATTGGTCAATCCGTTCGCGAGATGTGGCAGTTTGTAAGTAAGAAACGCTTGAGAAACTCAAAATATTCGCAGTTCTGATGCTCGAAACGAATAACTAGAACGGCCTAGGGGAAAAGTACGCGTACCGTAGTAATCGGGCGGGTTTCTACTTTCAGATGCAAGAGAAATTTTGCGGATTGGTCATTCCGTTCGCGAGATATGGGAGTTTGGAGGTAAGAAACGCTTGAGAAACTCAAAATTTTCGCAGTTCTGATGCTCGACAAGCATAACTAGAACGGCCTAGGGGAAAAGTACGCATACCGTTGTAATCGGGCGAGTTTCTACTTTCAGATGCAACAGAAATTTTGCGGATTGGTCAATCCGTTCCCGAGATATGTGAGTTTGGAGGTAAGAAACGCTTGAGAAACTCAAAATTTTCGCAGTTCTGATGCTCGACAAGCATAACTGGAACGTCCTAGGGGAAACGTACACATACCGTTGTAATCGGGCGAGTTTCTACTTTCAGATGCAACTGAAATTTTGCGGATTGGTCAATCCGTTCGCGAGATATGGCAGTTTGGATGTAAGAAACGGTTGAGAAACTCAAAATTTTTGCAGTTCTGATGCTCGAAACGAATAACTGGAACGGCCTAGAGGAAAAGCACACATACCGTTGCAATCGGGCGAGTTTCTACTTTCAGATGCAACAGAAATTTTGCGGATTGGTCAATCCGTTCGCGAGATATGGCATTTTGGAGGTAAGAAACGGATGAGAAACTCAAAATTTTCGCAGTTCTGATGCTCGGCAAGCATAACTAGAACGGCCTAGGGGAAAAGTACGCATACCGTTGTAATCGGGCGGGTTTCTACTTTCAGATGCAACAGAAATTTTGAGGATTGGTCAATCCGTTCGCGAGATGTGGCAGTTTGTAAGTAAGAAACGCTTGAGAAACTCAAAATATTCGCAGTTCTGATGCTCGACAAGCATAACTAGAACGGCCTAGGGGAAAAGTACGCATACCGTTGTAATCGGGTGAGTTTCTACTTCCAGATGCAACAGAAATTTTGAGGATTGGTCAATCCGTTCGCGAGATATGGGAGTATGGAGGTAAGAAACGCTTGAGAAACTCAAAATTTTCGCAGTTCTGATGCTCGACAAGCATAACTAGAACGGCCTAGGGGAAAAGTACGCATACCGTTGTAATCGGGCGAGTTTCTACTTTCAGATGCAACAGAAATTTTGCGGATTGGTCAATCCGTTCGCGAGATGTGGCAGTTTGTAAGTAAGAAACGCTTGCGAAACTCAAAATTTTCGCAGTTCTGATGCTCGAAACGAATAACAAGAACGGCCTAGGGGAAAAGTACGCATACCGTTGTAATCGGGCGAGTTTCTACTTTCAGATGCAACAGAAATTTTGCGGATTGGTCAATCCGTTTGCGAGACATGGCAGTTTGGAGTAAGGTACGCTTGAGAAACTCAAAATTTTCGCAGTTCTGATGCTCGAAACGAATAACTAGAACGGCCTAGAGGAAAAGCACACATACCGTTGCAATCGGGCGAGTTTCTACTTTCAGATGCAACAGAAATTTTGCGGATTGGTCAATCCGTTCGCGAGTTATGGCAGTTTGGAGGTAAGAATCGCTTGAGAAACTCAAAATTTTCGCAGTTCTGATGCTTGACAAGCATAACTAGAAAGGCCTAGGGGAAAAGTACGCATACTGTTGTAATCGGGCCAGTTTCTAGTTTCAGATGCAACAGAAATTTTGCGGATTGGTCAATCCGTTCGCGAGATATGGCAGTTTGGATGTAAGGAACGGTTGAGAAACTCAAAATTTTCGCAGTTCTGATGCTCGAAACGAATAACTGGAACGGCCTAGAGGAAAAGCACACATACCGTTGCAATCGGGCGAGTTTCTACTTTCAGATGCAACAGAAATTTTGCGGATTGTTCAATCCGTTCGCGAGATATGGCAGTTTGGATGTAAGAAACGGTTGAGAAACTCAAAATTTTCGCAGTTCTGATGCTCGAAACGAATAACTGGAACGGCCTAAAGGAAACGCACACGTACCGTTGCAATCGGGCGAGTTTCTACTTTCAGATGCAACAGAAATTTTGCGGATTGGTCTGTCCGTTCGCGAGATATTGCAGTTTGGAGGTAAGAAACGCTTGAGAAACTCAAAATTTTCGCAGTTCTGATGCTCGACAAGCATAACTAGAACGGCCTAGGGGAAAAGTACGCATACCGTTGTAATCGGGCGGGTTTCTACTTTCAGATGCAACAGAAATTTTGCGGATTGGTCAATCCGTTCGCGAGATGTGGCAGTTTGTAAGTAAGAAACGCTTGAGAAACTCAAAATATTCGCAGTTCTGATGCTCGAAACGAATAACTAGAAGGGCCTAGGGGAAAAGTACGCATACCGTTCTAATCGGGCGAGTTTCTACTTTCAGATGCAACAGAAATTTTGAGGATTGGTCAATCCGTTCGCGAGTTATGGCAGTTTGGAGGTAAGAATCGCTTGAGAAACTCAAAATTTTCGCAGTTCTGATGCTTGACAAGCATAACTAGAAAGGCCTAGGGGAAAAGTACGCATACTGTTGTAATCGGGCCAGTTTCTACTTTCAGATGCAACAGAAATTTTGCGGATTGGCCAATCCGTTCGCGAGAAATGGCATTTTGGAGGTAAGAAACGGATGAGAAACCCAAAATTTTCGCAGTTCTGATGCTCGAAACGAATAACTGGAACGGCCTAGGGGAAACGTACACATACCGTTGTAATCGGGCGAGTTTCTACTTTCAGATGCAATAGAAATTTTGCGGATTGGTCAATCCGTTCGCTAGATGTGGCAGTTTGTAAGTAAGAAACGCTTGAGAAACTCAAAATATTCGCAGTTCTGATGCTCGAAACGAATAACTAGAAGGGCCTAGGGGAAAAGTACGCATACCGTTGTAATCGGGTGAGTTTCTACTTCCAGATGCAACAGAAATTTTGAGGATTGGTCAATCCGTTCGCGAGATATGGGAGTATGGAGGTAAGAAACGCTTGAGAAACTCAAAATTTTCGCAGTTCTGATGCTCGACAAGCATAACTAGAACGGCCTAGGGGAAAAGTACGCATACCGTTGTAATCGGGCGAGTTTCTACTTTCAGATGCAACAGAAATTTTGCGGATTGGTCAATCCGTTCGCGAGATGTGGCAGTTTGTAAGTAAGAAACGCTTGCGAAACTCAAAATTTTCGCAGTTCTGATGCTCGAAACGAATAACAAGAACGGCCTAGGGGAAAAGTACGCATACCGTTGTAATCGGGCGAGTTTCTACTTTCAGATGCAACAGAAATTTTGCGGATTGGTCAATCCGTTTGCGAGACATGGCAGTTTGGAGTAAGGTACGCTTGAGAAACTCAAAATTTTCGCAGTTCTGATGCTCGAAACGAATAACTAGAACGGCCTAGGGGAAAAGTACGCATAGCGTTCTAATCGGGCGAGTTTCTACTTTCAGATGCAACAGAAATTTTGCGGATTGGTCTATCCGTTCGCGAGATATTGCAGTTTGGAGGTAAGAAACGCTTGAGAAACTCAAAAGTTTCGCAGTTCTGATGCTCGAAACGAATAACTAGAACGGCCTAGGGGAAAAGTACGCATACCGTTCTAATCGGGCGAGTTTCTACTTTCAGATGCAACCGAAATTTTGCGGATTGGTCTATCCGTTCGCGAGATATTGCAGTTTGGAGGTAAGAAACGCTTGAGAAACTCAAAAGTTTCGCAGTTCTGATGCTCGAAACGAATAACTAGAACGGCCTAGGGGAAAAGTACGCATACCGTTGTAATCGGGCGAGTTTCTACTTTCAGATGCAACAGAAATTTTGCGGATTGGTCAATCCGTTCGCGAGATATGGCATTTTGGAGGTAAGAAACGGATGAGAAGCTCAAAATTTTCGCAGTTCTGATGCTCGAAACGAATAACTGGAACGGCCTAGGGGAAACGTACACATACCGTTGTAATCGGGCGAGTTTCTACTTTCAGATGCAACAGAAATTTTGCGGATTGGTCAATCCGTTCGCGAGATATGGCATTTTGGAGGTAAGAAACGGATGAGAAACTCAAAAGTTTCGCAGTTCTGATGCTCGAAACGAATAACTGGAACGGTCTAGAGGAAACGCACACATACCGTTGCAATCGGGCGAGTTTCTACTTTCAGATGCAACAGAAATTTTGCGGATTGGTCAATCCGTTCGCGAGATGTGGCAGTTTGTAAGTAAGAAACGCTTGAGAAACTCAAAATATTCGCAGTTCTGATGCTCGAAACGAATAACTAGAAGGGCCTAGGGGAAAAGTACGCATACCGTTCTAATCGGGCGAGTTTCTACTTTCAGATGCAACAGAAATTTTGAGGATTGGTCAATCCGTTCGCGAGTTATGGCAGTTTGGAGGTAAGAATCGCTTGAGAAACTCAAAATTTTCGCAGTTCTGATGCTTGACAAGCATAACTAGAAAGGCCTAGGGGAAAAGTACGCATAGTGTTGTAATCGGGCCAGTTTCTAGTTTCAGATGCAACAGAAATTTTGCGGATTGGTCAATCCGTTCGCGAGATATGGCAGTTTGGATGTAAGGAACGGTTGAGAAACTCAAAATTTTCGCAGTTCTGATGCTCGAAACGAATAACTGGAACGGCCTAGAGGAAAAGCACACATACCGTTGCAATCGGGCGAGTTTCTACTTTCAGATGCAACAGAAATTTTGCGGATTGGTCAATCCGTTCGCGAGAAATGGCATTTTGGAGGTAAGAAACGGATGAGAAACCCAAAATTTTCGCAGTTCTGATGCTCGAAACGAATAACTGGAACGGCCTAGGGGAAACGTACACATACCGTTGTAATCGGGCGAGTTTCTACTTCCAGATGCAACAGAAATTTTGAGGATTGGTCAATCCGTTCGCGAGATATGGGAGTATGGAGGTAAGAAACGCTTGAGAAACTCAAAATTTTCGCAGTTCTGATGCTCGAAACGAATAACAAGAACGGCCTAGGGGAAAAGTACGCATACCGTTCTAATCGGGCGAGTTTCTACTTTCAGATGCAACAGAAATTTTGCGGATTGGTCTATCCGTTCGCGAGATATTGCAGTTTGGAGGTAAGAAACGCTTGAGAAACTCAAAATTTTCGCAGTTCTGATGCTCGAAACGAATAACTAGAACGGCCTAGGGGAAAAGTGCGCATACCGTTGTAATCGGGCGAGTTTCTACTTTCAGATGCAACAGAAATTTTGCGCATTGGTCGATCCGTTCGCGAAATATGGCAGTTTGGAGATAAGAAACGCTTGAGAAACTCAAAATTTTCGCAGTTTTGATGCTCGACACGAGTAACTAGAACGGCCTAGGGGAAGAGTACGCATACCGTTGTAATCGGGCGAGTTTCTACTTTCAGATGCAACAGAAATTTTGCGGATTGGTCAATCCGTTCGCGAGATATGGCAGTTTGGAGGTAAGAAACGCTTGAGAAACTCAAAATTTTGGCAGTTCTGATGCTCGAAACGAATAACTAGAACGGCCGAGGGGCAAAGTGCGCACACCGTTGTAATCGGGCGAGTTTCTACTTTCAGATGCAACAGAAATTTTGCGGAATGGTCAATCCGTTCGCGAGATATGGCAGTTTGGAGGTAAGAAACGCTTGATAAACTTAAAATTTTCGCAGTTCTGATGCTCGACACGAATAACTAGAATGGCCTAGGGGAAAACTACACCTACCGTTGTAATCGGGCGAGTTTCTACTTTCAGATGCAACAGAAATTTTGCGGATTGGTCAATCTGTTCGCGAGATATGGCAGTTTTGAGGTAAGAAACGCTTGAGAAACTCAAAATTTTCGCAGTTCTGATGCTCGAAACGAATAACTAGAACGGCCTAGGGGCAAAGTGCGCATACCGTTGTAATCGGGCGAGTTTCTACTTTCAGATGCAATAGAAATTTTGCGGATTGGTCGATCCGTTCGCGAGATGTGGCAGTTTGGAAGTAAGAAACGCTTGAGAAACTCAAAATTTTCGCAGTTCTGATGCTCGAAATGAATAACTGGAACGGCCTAGGGGAAAACTACACCTACCGTTGTAATCGGGCGAGTTTCTACTTTCAGATGGCACAGAAATTTTGCGGATTGATCAATCCGTTCGCGAGGTATGGCAGTTTGGAGATAAGAAACGCTTGAGAAACTCAAAATTTTCGCAGTTTTGATGCTCGAAACGAGTAACTAGAACGGCCTAGGGGAAAAGTACGCATACCGTTGTAATCGGGCGAGTTTCTACTTTCAGATGCAACATAAATTTTGCGGATTGGTCAATCCGTTCGCGAGATATGGCAGTTTGGATGTAAGAAACGCTTGAGAAACTCAAAATTTTCGCAGTTCTGATGCTCGACACGAATAACTAGAACGGCCTAGGGGAAAAGTGCGCATACCGTTGTAATCGGGCGAGTTTCTACTTTCAGATGCAACAGAAATTTTGCGGATTGGTCAATCCGTTCGCGAGATATGGCAGTTTGGAGGTAAGAAACGCTTGATAAACTCAAAATTTTCGCAGTTCTGATGCTCGACACGAATAACAAGAACGGCCTAGGGGAAAACTACACCTACCGTTGTAATCGGGCGAGTTTCTACTTTCAGAAGCAACAGAAATTTTGCGGATTGGTCAATCCGTTCGCGAGATATGGCAGTTTGGAGGTAAGAAACGCTTGAGAAACTCAAAATTTTCGCAGTTCTGATGCTCGAAACGAATCACTAGAACCGCCTAGGGGAAAAGTGCGCATACAGTTGTAATCGGGCGAGTTTCTACTTTCAAATGCAACAGAAATTTTGCGGATTGATCAATCCGTTCGCGAGATATGGCAGTTTGGAGGTAAGAAACGCTTGAGAAACTCAAAATTTTCGCAGTTCTGATGCTCGACACGAATAACTGGAACGGCCTAGGGGCAAAGTGCGCATACCGTTGTAATCGGGCGAGTTTCTACTTCCAGATGCAACAGAAATTTTGCGAATTGGTCGATCCGTTCGCGAGATGTGGCAGTTTGGAAGTAAGAAACGCTTGAGAAACTCAAAATTTTCGCACTTCTGATGCTCGAAACGAATAACTAGAACGGCCTAGGGGAAAACTACACCTACCGTTGTAATCGGGCGAGTTTCTACTTTCAGATGCAACAGAAATTTTGCGGATTTGTCAATCCGTTCGCGAGATATGCCAGTTTGGAGGTAAGAAACGCTTGAGAAACTCAAAATTTTCGCAGTTCTGATGCTCGACACGAATAACAAGAACGGCCTAGGTGAAAAGTGCGCATACCGTTGTAATCGGGCGAGTTTCTACTTTCAGATGCAACAGAAATTTTGCACATTGGTCAATCCGTTCGCGAGATATGGCAGTTTGGAGGTAAGAAACGCTTGAGAAACAAAATTTTGGCAGTTCTGATGCTCGAAACGAATAACTAGAACGGCCTAGGGGAAAACTACACCTACCGTTGTAATCGGGCGAGTTTCTACTTTCAGATGCAATAGAAATTTTGCGGATTGGTCAATCTGTTCGCGAGATATGGCAGTTTTGAGGTAAGAAACGCTTGAGAAACTCAAAATTTTCGCAGTTCTGATGCTCGAAACGAATAACTAGAACGGCCGAGGGGCAAAGTGCGCACACCGTTGTAATCGGGCGAGTTTCTACTTTCAGATGCAACAGAAATTTTGCGGAATGGTCAATCCGTTCGCGAGATATGGCAGTTTGGAGGTAAGAAACGCTTGATAAACTTAAAATTTTCGCAGTTCTGATGCTCGACACGAATAACTAGAATGGCCTAGGGGAAAACTACACCTACCGTTGTAATCGGGCGAGTTTCTACTTTCAGATGCAACAGAAATTTTGCGGATTGGTCAATCTGTTCGCGAGATATGGCAGTTTTGAGGTAAGAAACGCTTGAGAAACTCAAAATTTTCGCAGTTCTGATGCTCGAAACGAATAACTAGAACGGCCTAGGGGCAAAGTGCGCATACCGTTGTAATCGGGCGAGTTTCTACTTTCAGATGCAATAAAAATTTTGCGGATTGGTCGATCCGTTCGCGAGATGTGGCAGTTTGGAAGTAAGAAACGCTTGAGAAACTCAAAATTTTCGCAGTTCTGATGCTCGAAATGAATAACTGGAACGGCCTAGGGGAAAACTACACCTACCGTTGTAATCGGGCGAGTTTCTACTTTCAGATGGCACAGAAATTTTGCGGATTGATCAATCCGTTCGCGAGGTATGGCAGTTTGGAGATAAGAAACGCTTGAGAAACTCAAAATTTTCGCAGTTTTGATGCTCGAAACGAGTAACTAGAACGGCCTAGGGGAAAAGTACGCATACCGTTGTAATCGGGCGAGTTTCTACTTTCAGATGCAACAGAAATTTTGCGGATTGGTCGATCCGTTCGCGAGATGTGGCAGTTTGGAAGTAAGAAACGCTTGAGAAACTCAAAATTTTCGCAGTTCTGATGCTCGAAATGAATAACTGGAACGGCCTAGGGGAAAACTACACCTACCGTTGTAATCGGGCGAGTTTCTACTTTCAGATGGCACAGAAATTTTGCGGATTGATCAATCCGTTCGCGAGATATGGCAGTTTGGAGATAAGAAACGCTTGAGAAATTCAAAATTTTCGCAGTTTTGATGCTCGAAACGAGTAACTAGAACGGCCTAGGGGAAAAGTACGCATACCGTTGTAATCGGGCGAGTTTCTACTTTCAGATGCAACATAAATTTTGCGGATTGGTCAATCCGTTCGCGAGATATGGCAGTTTGGATGTAAGAAACGCTTGAGAAACTCAAAATTTTCGCAGTTCTGATGCTCGACACGAATAACTAGAACGGCCTAGGGGAAAAGTGCGCATACCGTTGTAATCGGGCGAGTTTCTACTTTCAGATGCAACAGAAATTTTGCGGATTGGTCAATCCGTTCGCGAGATATGGCAGTTTGGAGGTAAGAAACGCTTGATAAACTCAAAATTTTCGCAGTTCTGATGCTCGACACGAATAACAAGAACGGCCTAGGGGAAAACTACACCTACCGTTGTAATCGGGCGAGTTTCTACTTTCAGAAGCAACAGAAATTTTGCGGATTGGTCAATCCGTTCGCGAGATATGGCAGTTTGGAGGTAAGAAACGCTTGAGAAACTCAAAATTTTCGCAGTTCTGATGCTCGAAACGAATCACTAGAACCGCCTAGGGGAAAAGTGCGCATACAGTTGTAATCGGGCGAGTTTCTACTTTCAAATGCAACAGAAATTTTGCGGATTGATCAATCCGTTCGCGAGATATGGCAGTTTGGAGGTAAGAAACGCTTGAGAAACTCAAAATTTTCGCAGTTCTGATGCTCGACACGAATAACTGGAACGGCCTAGGGGCAAAGTGCGCATACCGTTGTAATCGGGCGAGTTTCTACTTCCAGATGCAACAGAAATTTTGCGAATTGGTCGATCCGTTCGCGAGATGTGGCAGTTTGGAAGTAAGAAACGCTTGAGAAACTCAAAATTTTCGCACTTCTGATGCTCGAAACGAATAACTAGAACGGCCTAGGGGAAAACTACACCTACCGTTGTAATCGGGCGAGTTTCTACTTTCAGATGCAACAGAAATTTTGCGGATTTGTCAATCCGTTCGCGAGATATGCCAGTTTGGAGGTAAGAAACGCTTGAGAAACTCAAAATTTTCGCAGTTCTGATGCTCGACACGAATAACAAGAACGGCCTAGGTGAAAAGTGCGCATACCGTTGTAATCGGGCGAGTTTCTACTTTCAGATGCAACAGAAATTTTGCACATTGGTCAATCCGTTCGCGAGATATGGCAGTTTGGAGGTAAGAAACGCTTGAGAAACAAAATTTTGGCAGTTCTGATGCTCGAAACGAATAACTAGAACGGCCTAGGGGAAAACTACACCTACCGTTGTAATCGGGCGAGTTTCTACTTTCAGATGCAATAGAAATTTTGCGGATTGGTCGATCCGTTCGCGAGATGTGGCAGTTTGGAAGTAAGAAACGCTTGAGAAACTCAAAATTTTCGCAGTTCTGATGCTCGAAATGAATAACTGGAACGGCCTAGGGGAAAAATACACCTACCGTTGTAATCGGGCGAGTTTCTACTTTCAGATGCAACAGAAATTATGCGGATTGGTCAATCCGTTCGCGAGATATGACAGTTTGGAGGTAAGAAACGCTTTAGACACTCAAAATTTTGGCAGTTCTGATGCTCGAAACGAATAACTAGAACGGCCTAGGGGCAAAGTGCGCATACCGTTGTAATCGGGCGAGTTTCTACTTTCAGATGCAATAGAAATTTTGCGGATTGGTCGATCCGTTCGCGAGATGTGGCAGTTTGGAAGTAAGAAACGCTTGAGAAACTCAAAATTTTCGCTGTTCTGATGCTCGAAATGAATAACTGGAACGGCCTAGGGGAAAACTACACCTACCGTTGTAATCGGGCGAGTTTCTACTTTCAGATGGCACAGAAATTTTGCGGATTGATCAATCCGTTCGCGAGATATGGCAGTTTGGAGATAAGAAACGCTTGAGAAACTCAAAATTTTCGCAGTTTTGATGCTCGAAACGAGTAACTAGAACGGCCTAGGGGAAAAGTACGCATACCGTTGTAATCGGGCGAGTTTCTACTTTCAGGAGCAACAGAAATTTTACGGATTGGTCAATCCGTTCGCGAGATATGGCAGTTTGGAGGTAAGAAACGCTTGAGAAACTCAAAATTTTCGCAGTTCTGATGCTCGAAACGAATAACTAGAACCGCCTAGGGGAAAAGTGCGCATACCGTTGTAATCGGGCGAGTTTCTACTTTCAGATGCAACAGAAATTTTGCGGATTGGTCGATCCGTTCGCGAGATATGGCAGTTTGGAGATAAGAAACGCTTGAGAAACTCAAAATTTTCACAGTTTTGATGCTCGACACGAGTAACTAGAACGGCCTAGGGGAAAAGTACGCATACCGTTGTAATCGGGCGAGTTTCTACTTTCAGATGCAACAGAAATTTTGCGGATTGGTCAATCCGTTCGCGAGATATGGCAGTTTGGAGGTAAGAAACGCTTTAGACACTCAAAATTTTGGCAGTTCTGATGCTCGAAACGAATAACTAGAACGGCCTAGGGGCAAAGTGCGCATACCGTTGTAATCGGGCGAGTTTCTACTTTCAGATGCAATAGAAATTTTGCGGATTGGTCGATCCGTTCGCGAGATGTGGCAGTTCGGAAGTAAGAAACGCTTGAGAAACTCAAAATTTTCGCAGTTCTGATGCTCGAAATGAATAACTGGAACGGCCTAGGGGAAAACTACACCTACCGTTGTAATCGGGCGAGTTTCTACTTTCAGATGGCACAGAAATTTTGCGGATTGATCAATCCGTTCGCGAGATATGGCAGTTTGGAGATAAGAAACGCTTGAGAAACTCAAAATTTTCGCAGTTTTGATGCTCGAAACGAGTAACTAGAACGGCCTAGGGGAAAAGTACGCATACCGTTGTAATCGGGCGAGTTTCTACTTTCAGATGCAACAGAAATTTTGCGGATTGGTCGATCCGTTCGCGAGATGTGGCAGTTTGGAAGTAAGAAACGCTTGAGAAACTCAAAATTTTCGCAGTTTTGATGCTCGACACGAGTAACTAGAACGGCCTAGGGGAAAAGTACGCATACCGTTGTAATCGGGCGAGTTTCTACTTTCAGATGCAACAGAAATTTTGCGGATTGGTCAATCCGTTCGCGAGATATGGCAGTTTGGAGGTAAGAAACGCTTGAGAAACTCAAAATTTTGGCAGTTCTGATGCTCGAAACGAATAACTAGAACGGCCTAGGGGCAAAGTGCGCACACCGTTGTAATCGGGCGAGTTTCTACTTTCAGATGCAACAGAAATTTTGCGGAATTGTCAATCCGTTCGCGAGATATGGCAGTTTGGAGGTAAGAAACGCTTGATAAACTTAAAATTTTCGCAGTTCTGATGCTCGACACGAATAACTAGAATGGCCTAGGGGAAAACTACACCTACCGTTGTAATCGGGCGAGTTTCTACTTTCAGATGCAACAGAAATTTTGGGGATTGGTCAATCCGTTCGCGAGATATGGCAGTTTGGAGGTAAGAAACGCTTGAGAAACTCAAAATTTTCGCAGTTCTGATGCTCGAAACGAGTAACTAGAAAGGCCTAGGGGAAAAGTACGCATACCGTTGTAATCGGGCGAGGTTCTACTTTCAGATGCAACAGAAATTTTGCGGATTGGTCAATCCGTTCGCGAGATATGGCAGTTTGGAGGTAAGAAACGCTTGATAAACTTAAAATTTTTGCAGTTCTGATGCTCGACACGAATAACTAGAACGGCCTAGGGGAAAACTACATCTACCGTTGTAATCGGGCGAGTTTCTACTTTCAGATGCAACCGAAATTTTGCGGATTGGTCAATCCGTTCGCGAGATATGGCAGTTTGGAGGTAAGAAACCCTTGAGAAACTCAAAATTTTCGCAGTTCTGATGCTCGAAACGAGTAACTAGAACGGCCTAGGGGAAAACTACACCTACCGTTGTAATCGGGCGAGTTTCTACTTTCAGGTGCAACAGAAATTTTGCGGATTGGTCAATCCGTTCGCGAGATATGGCAGTTTGGAGGTAAGAAACGCTTGAGAAACTCAAAATTTTCGCAGTTCTGATGCTCGAAACGAATAACTGGAACCGCCTAGGGGAAAAGTGCGCATACCGTTGTAATCGGGCGAGTTTCTACTTTCAAATGCAACAGAAATTTTGCGGATTGATCAATCCGTTCGCGAGATATGGCAGTTTGGAGGTAGGAAACGCATGAGAAACTCAAAATTTTCGCAGTTCTGATGCTCGACACGAATAACTAGAACGGCCTAGGGGCAAAGTGCGCATACCGTTGTAATCTGGCGAGTTTCTACTTTCAGATGCAACAGAAATTTTGCGGATTGGTCAATCCGTTCGCGAGATATGGCAGTTTGGAGGTAAGAAACGCTTGAAAAACTCAAAATTTTGGCAGTTCTGATGCTCGAAACGAATAACTAGAACGGCCTAGGGGCAAAGTGCGCACACCGTTGTAATCGGGCGAGTTTCTACTTTCAGATGCAACAGAAATTTTGCGGAATGGTCAATCCGTTCGCGAGATATGGCAGTTTGGAGGTAAGAAACGTTTGATAAACTTAAAATTTTCGCAGTTCTGATGCTCGACACGAATAACTAGAACGGCCTAGGGGAAAACTACATCTACCGTTGTAATCGGGCGAGTTTCTACTTTCAGATGCAACAGAAATTTTGCGGATTGGTCAATCCGTTCGCGAGATATGGCAGTTTGGAGGTAAGAAACGCTTGAGAAACTCAAAATTTTCGCAGTTCTGATGCTCGAAACGAGTAACTAGAACGGCCTATGGGGAAAACTACACCTACCGTTGTAATCGGGCGAGTTTCTACTTTCAGGTGCAACAGAAATTTTGCGGATTGGTCAATCCGTTCGCGAGATATGGCAGTTTGGAGGTAAGAAACGCTTGATAAACTCAAAATTTTCGCAGTTCTGATGCTCGACACGAATAACTAGAACGGCCCAGGGGCAAAGTGCGCACACCGTTGTAATCGGGCGAGTTTCTACTTTCAGATGCAATAGATATTTTGCGGATTGGTCGATCCGTTCGCGAGATGTGGCAGTTTGGAAGTAAGAAACGCTTGAGAAACTCAAAATTTTCGCAGTTCTGATGCTCGAAATGAATAACTGGAACGGCCTAGGGGAAAACTACACCTACCGTTGTAATCGGGCGAGTTTCTACTTTCAGATGGCACAGAAATTTTGCGGATTGATCAATCCGTTCGCAAGATATGGCAGTTTGGAGATAAGAAACGCTTGAGAAACTCAAAATTTTCGCAGTTTTGATGCTCGAAACGAGTAACTAGAACGGCCTAGGGGAAAAGTACGCATACCGTTGTAATCGGGCGAGTTTCTACTTTCAGATGCAACAGAAATTTTGCGGATTGGTCGATCCGTTCGCGAGATATGGCAGTTTGGAGATAAGAAACGCTTGAGAAACTCAAAATTTTCGCAGTTTTGATGCTCGACACGAGTAACTAGAACGGCCTAGGGGAAAAGTACGCATACCGTTGTAATCGGGCGAGTTTCTACTTTCAGATGCAACAGAAATTTTGCGGATTGATCAATCCGTTCGCGAGATATGGCAGTTTGGAGGTAAGAAACGCTTGAGAAACTCAAAATTTTGGCAGTTCTGATGCTCGAAACGAATAACTAGAACGGCCTAGGGGCAAAGTGCGCACACCGTTGTAATCGGGCGAGTTTCTACTTTCAGATGCAACAGAAATTTTGCGGAATGGTCAATCCGTTCGCGAGATATGGCAGTTTGGAGGTAAGAAACGCTTGATAAACTTAAAATTTTTGCAGTTCTGATGCTCGTCACGAATAACTAGAACGGCCTAGGGGAAAACTACATCTACCGTTGTAATCGGGCGAGTTTCTACTTTCAGATGCAACCGAAATTTTGCGGATTGGTCAATCCGTTCGCGAGATATGGCAGTTTGGAGGTAAGAAACGCTTGAGAAACTCAAAATTTTCGCAGTTCTGATGCTCGAAACGAGTAACTAGAACGGCCTAGGGGAAAACTACACCTACCGTTGTAATCGGGCGAGTTTCTACTTTCAGATGGCACAGAAATTTTGCGGATTGATCAATCCGTTCGCGAGATATGGCAGTTTGGAGATAAGAAACGCTTGAGAAACTCAAAATTTTCGCAGTTTTGATGCTCGAAACGAGTAACTAGAACGGCCTAGGGGAAAAGTACGCATACCGTTGTAATCGGGCGAGTTTCTACTTTCAGGAGCAACAGAAATTTTGCGGATTGGTCAGTCCGTTCGCGAGATATGGCAGTTTGGAGGTAAGAAACGCTTGAGAAACTCAAAATTTTCGCAGTTCTGATGCTCGAAACGAATAACTAGAACCGCCTAGGGGAAAAGTGCGCATACCGTTGTAATCGGGCGAGTTTCTACTTTCAGATGCAACAGAAATTTTGCGCATTGGTCGATCCGTTCGCGAGATATGGCAGTTTGGAGATAAGAAACGCTTGAGAAACTCAAAATTTTCGCAGTTTTGATGCTCGACACGAGTAACTAGAACGGCCTAGGGGAAAAGTACGCATACCGTTGTAATCGGGCGAGTTTCTACTTTCAGATGCAACAGAAATTTTGCGGATTGGTCAATCCGTTCGCGAGATATGGCAGTTTGGAGGTAAGAAACGCTTGAGAAACTCAAAATTTTGGCAGTTCTGATGCTCGAAACGAATAACTAGAACGGCCTAGGGGAAAACTACATCTACCGTTGTAATCGGGCGAGTTTCTACTTTCAGATGCAACCGAAATTTTGCGGATTGGTCAATCCGTTCGCGAGATATGGCAGTTTGGAGGTAAGAAACGCTTGAGAAACTCAAAATTTTCGCAGTTCTGATGCTCGAAACGAGTAACTAGAACGGCCTAGGGGAAAACTACACCTACCGTTGTAATCGGGCGAGTTTCTACTTTCAGATGGCACAGAAATTTTGCGGATTGATCAATCCGTTCGCGAGATATGGCAGTTTGGTGATAAGAAACGCTTGAGAAACTCAAAATTTTCGCAGTTTTGATGCTCGAAACGAGTAACTAGAACGGCCTAGGGGAAAAGTACGCATACCGTTGTAATCGGGCGAGTTTCTACTTTCAGGAGCAACAGAAATTTTGCGGATTGGTCAATCCGTTCGCGAGATATGGCAGTTTGGAGGTAAGAAACGCTTGAGAAACTCAAAATTTTCGCAGTTCTGATGCTCGAAACGAATAACTAGAACCGCCTAGGGGAAAAGTGCGCATACCGTTGTAATCGGGCGAGTTTCTACTTTCAGATGCAACAGAAATTTTGCGCATTGGTCGATCCGTTCGCGAGGTATGGCAGTTTGGAGATAAGAAACGCTTGAGAAACTCAAAATTTTCGCAGTTTTGATGCTCGACACGAGTAACTAGAACGGCCTAGGGGAAAAGTACGCATACCGTTGTAATCGGGCGAGTTTCTACTTTCAGATGCAACAGAAATTTTGCGGATTGGTCAATCCGTTCGCGAGATATGGCAGTTTGGAGGTAAGAAACGCTTGAGAAACTCAAAATTTTGGCAGTTCTGATGCTCGAAACGAATAACTAGAACGGCCTAGAGGCAAAGTGCGCACACCGTTGTAATCGGGCGAGTTTCTACTTTCAGATGCAACAGAAATTTTGCGGAATTGTCAATCCGTTCGCGAGATATGGCAGTTTGGAGGTAAGAAACGCTTGATAAACTTAAAAGTTTCGCAGTTCTGATGCTCGACACGAATAACTAGAATGGCCTAGGGGAAAACTACACCTACCGTTGTAATCGGGCGAGTTTCTACTTTCAGATGCAACAGAAATTTTGCGGATTGGTCAATCCGTTCGCGAGATATGGCAGTTTGGAGGTAAGAAACGCTTGAGAAACTCAAAATTTTCGCAGTTCTGATGCTCGAAACGAATAACTAGAACGGCCTAGGGGCAAAGTGCGCACACCGTTGTAATCGGGCGAGTTTCTACTTTCAGATGCAATAGAAATTTTGCGGATTGATCAATCCGTTCGCGAGATATGGCAGTTTGGAGATAAGAAACGCTTGAGAAACTCAAAATTTTCGCAGTTTTGATGCTCGAAACGAGTAACTAGAACGGCCTAGGGGAAAAGTACGCATACCGTTGTAATCGGGCGAGTTTCTACTTTCAGGAGCAACAGAAATTTTGCGGATTGGTCAGTCCGTTCGCGAGATATGGCAGTTTGGAGGTAAGAAACGCTTGAGAAACTCAAAATTTTCGCAGTTCTGATGCTCGAAACGAATAACTAGAACCGCCTAGGGGAAAAGTGCGCATACCGTTGTAATCGGGCGAGTTTCTACTTTCAGATGCAACAGAAATTTTGCGCATTGGTCGATCCGTTCGCGAGATATGGCAGTTTGGAGATAAGAAACGCTTGAGAAACTCAAAATTTTCGCAGTTTTGATGCTCGACACGAGTAACTAGAACGGCCTAGGGGAAAAGTACGCATACCGTTGTAATCGGGCGAGTTTCTACTTTCAGATGCAACAGAAATTTTGCGGATTGGTCAATCCGTTCGCGAGATATGGCAGTTTGGAGGTAAGAAACGCTTGAGAAACTCAAAATTTTGGCAGTTCTGATGCTCGAAACGAATAACTAGAACGGCCTAGGGGAAAACTACATCTACCGTTGTAATCGGGCGAGTTTCTACTTTCAGATGCAACCGAAATTTTGCGGATTGGTCAATCCGTTCGCGAGATATGGCAGTTTGGAGGTAAGAAACGCTTGAGAAACTCAAAATTTTCGCAGTTCTGATGCTCGAAACGAGTAACTAGAACGGCCTAGGGGAAAACTACACCTACCGTTGTAATCGGGCGAGTTTCTACTTTCAGATGGCACAGAAATTTTGCGGATTGATCAATCCGTTCGCGAGATATGGCAGTTTGGTGATAAGAAACGCTTGAGAAACTCAAAATTTTCGCAGTTTTGATGCTCGAAACGAGTAACTAGAACGGCCTAGGGGAAAAGTACGCATACCGTTGTAATCGGGCGAGTTTCTACTTTCAGGAGCAACAGAAATTTTGCGGATTGGTCAATCCGTTCGCGAGATATGGCAGTTTGGAGGTAAGAAACGCTTGAGAAACTCAAAATTTTCGCAGTTCTGATGCTCGAAACGAATAACTAGAACCGCCTAGGGGAAAAGTGCGCATACCGTTGTAATCGGGCGAGTTTCTACTTTCAGATGCAACAGAAATTTTGCGCATTGGTCGATCCGTTCGCGAGGTATGGCAGTTTGGAGATAAGAAACGCTTGAGAAACTCAAAATTTTCGCAGTTTTGATGCTCGACACGAGTAACTAGAACGGCCTAGGGGAAAAGTACGCATACCGTTGTAATCGGGCGAGTTTCTACTTTCAGATGCAACAGAAATTTTGCGGATTGGTCAATCCGTTCGCGAGATATGGCAGTTTGGAGGTAAGAAACGCTTGAGAAACTCAAAATTTTGGCAGTTCTGATGCTCGAAACGAATAACTAGAACGGCCTAGGGGCAAAGTGCGCACACCGTTGTAATCGGGCGAGTTTCTACTTTCAGATGCAACAGAAATTTTGCGGAATTGTCAATCCGTTCGCGAGATATGGCAGTTTGGAGGTAAGAAACGCTTGATAAACTTAAAAGTTTCGCAGTTCTGATGCTCGACACGAATAACTAGAATGGCCTAGGGGAAAACTACACCTACCGTTGTAATCGGGCGAGTTTCTACTTTCAGATGCAACAGAAATTTTGCGGATTGGTCAATCCGTTCGCGAGATATGGCAGTTTGGAGGTAAGAAACGCTTGAGAAACTCAAAATTTTCGCAGTTCTGATGCTCGAAACGAATAACTAGAACGGCCTAGGGGCAAAGTGCGCACACCGTTGTAATCGGGCGAGTTTCTACTTTCAGATGCAATAGAAATTTTGCGGATTGGTCAATCCGTTCGCGAGATGTGGCAGTTTGGAAGTAAGAAACGCTTGAGAAACTCAAAATTTTCGCAGTTCTGATGCTCGAAATGAATAACTGGAACGGCCTAGGGGAAAACTACACCTACCGTTGTAATCGGGCGAGTTTCTACTTTCAGATGGCACAGAAATTTTGCGGATTGATCAATCCGTTCGCGAGGTATGGCAGTTTGGAGATAAGAAACGCTTGAGAAACTCAAAATTTTCGCAGTTTTGATGCTCGAAACGAGTAACTAGAACGGCCTAGGGGAAAAGTACGCATACCGTTGTAATCGGGCGAGTTTCTACTTTCAGGAGCAACAGAAATTTTGCGGATTGGTCAATCCGTTCGCGAGATATGGCAGTTTGGAGGTAAGAAACGCTTGAGAAACTCAAAATTTTCGCAGTTCTGATGCTCGAAACGAATAACTAGATCCGCCTAGGGGAAAAGTGCGCATACCTTTGTAATCGGGCGAGTTTCTACTTTCAGATGCAACAGAAATTTTGCGGATTGGTCGATCCGTTCGCGAGATATGGCAGTTTGGAGATAAGAAACGCTTGAGAAACTCAAAATTTTCGCAGTTTTGATGCTCGACACGAGTAACTAGAACGGCCTAGGGGAAAAGTACGCATACCGTGTAATCGGGCGAGTTTCTACTTTCAGATGCAACAGAAATTTTGCGGATTGGTCAATCCGTTCGCGAGATATGGCAGTTTGGAGGTAAGAAACGCTTGAGAAACTCAAAATTTTGGCAGTTCTGATGCTCGAAACGAATAACTAGAACGGCCTAGGGGAAAACTACATCTACCGTTGTAATCGGGCGAGTTTCTACTTTCAGATGCAACCGAAATTTTGCGGATTGGTCAATCCGTTCGCGAGATATGGCAGTTTGGAGGTAAGAAACGCTTGAGAAACTCAAAATTTTCGCAGTTCTGATGCTCGAAACGAGTAACTAGAACGGCCTAGGGGAAAACTACACCTACCGTTGTAATCGGGCGAGTTTCTACTTTCAGATGGCACAGAAATTTTGCGGATTGATCAATCCGTTCGCGAGATATGGCAGTTTGGAGATAAGAAACGCTTGAGAAACTCAAAATTTTCGCAGTTTTGATGCTCGAAACGAGTAACTAGAACGGCCTAGGGGAAAAGTACGCATACCGTTGTAATCGGGCGAGTTTCTACTTTCAGGAGCAACAGAAATTTTGCGGATTGGTCAATCCGTTCGCGAGATATGGCAGTTTGGAGGTAAGAAACGCTTGAGAAACTCAAAATTTTCGCAGTTCTGATGCTCGAAACGAATAACTAGAACCGCCTAGGGGAAAAGTGCGCATACCGTTGTAATCGGGCGAGTTTCTACTTTCAGATGCAACAGAAATTTTGCGCATTGGTCGATCCGTTCGCGAGATATGGCAGTTTGGAGATAAGAAACGCTTGAGAAACTCAATATTTTCGCAGTTTTGATGCTCGACACGAGTAACTAGAACGGCCTAGGGGAAAAGTACGCATACCGTTGTAATCGGGCGAGTTTCTACTTTCAGATGCAACAGAAATTTTGCGGATTGGTCAATCCGTTCGCGAGATATGGCAGTTTGGAGGTAAGAAACGCTTGAGAAACTCAAAATTTTGGCAGTTCTGATGCTCGAAACGAATAACTAGAACGGCCTAGGGGCAAAGTGCGCACACCGTTGTAATCGGGCGAGTTTCTACTTTCAGATGCAACAGAAATTTTGCGGAATTGTCAAACCGTTCGCGAGATATGGCAGTTTGGAGGTAAGAAACGCTTGATAAACTTAAAATTTTCGCAGTTCTGATGCTCGACACGAATAACTAGAATGGCCTAGGGGAAAACTACACCTACCGTTGTAATCGGGCGAGTTTCTACTTTCAGATGCAACAGAAATTTTGCGGATTGGTCAATCTGTTCGCGAGATATGGCAGTTTGGAGGTAAGAAACGCTTGAGAAACTCAAAATTTTCGCAGTTCTGATGCTCGAAACGAATAACTAGAACGGCCTAGGGGCAAAGTGCGCATACCGTTGTAATCGGGCGAGTTTCTACTTTCAGATGCAATAGAAATTTTGCGGATTGGTCAATCCGTTCGCGAGATGTGGCAGTTTGGAAGTAAGAAACGCTTGAGAAACTCAAAATTTTCGCAGTTCTGATGCTCGAAATGAATAACTGGAACGGCCTAGGGGAAAACTACACCTACCGTTGTAATCGGGCGAGTTTCTACTTTCAGATGGCACAGAAATTTTGCGGATTGATCAATCCGTTCGCGAGGTATGGCAGTTTGGAGATAAGAAACGCTTGAGAAACTCAAAATTTTCGCAGTTTTGATGCTCGAAACGAGTAACTAGAACGGCCTAGGGGAAAAGTACGCATACCGTTGTAATCGGGCGAGTTTCTACTTTCAGGAGCAACAGAAATTTTGCGGATTGGTCAATCCGTTCGCGAGATATGGCAGTTTGGAGGTAAGAAACGCTTGAGAAACTCAAAATTTTCGCAGTTCTGATGCTCGAAACGAATAACTAGATCCGCCTAGGGGAAAAGTGCGCATACCGTTGTAATCGGGCGAGTTTCTACTTTCAGATGCAACAGAAATTTTGCGGATTGGTCGATCCGTTCGCGAGATATGGCAGTTTGGAGATAAGAAACGCTTGAGAAACTCAAAATTTTCGCAGTTTTGATGCTCGACACGAGTAACTAGAACGGCCTAGGGGAAAAGTACGCATACCGTTGTAATCGGGCGAGTTTCTACTTTCAGATGCAACAGAAATTTTGCGGATTGATCAATCCGTTCGCGAGATATGGCCGTTTGGATGTAAGAAACGCTTGAGAAACTCAAAATATTCGCTGTTCTGATTCACGAAACGAATAACTAGAACGGTCTAGGGGAAAAGTGCGCATACCGTTGTAATCGGGCGAGTTTCTACTTTCAAATGCAACAGAAATTTTGCGGATTGATCAATCCGTTCGCGAGATATGGCAGTTTGGAGGTAAGAAACGCTTGAGAAACTCAAAATTTTCGCGGTTCTGATGCTCGAAACGAATAACTAGAACGGCCTAGGGGCAAAGTGCGCATACCGTTGTAATCGGGCGAGTTTCTACTTTCAGATGCAATAGAAATTTTGCGGATTGGTCAATCCGTTCGCGAGATGTGGCAGTTTGGAAGTAAGAAACGCTTGAGAAACTCAAAATTTTCGCAGTTCTGATGCTCGAAATGAATAACTGGAACGGCCTAGGGGAAAACTACACCTACCGTTGTAATCGGGCGAGTTTCTACTTTCAGATGGCACAGAAATTTTGCGGATTGATCAATCCGTTCGCGAGGTATGGCAGTTTGGAGATAAGAAACGCTTGAGAAACTCAAAATTTTCGCAGTTTTGATGCTCGAAACGAGTAACTAGAACGGCCTAGGGGAAAAGTACGCATACCGTTGTAATCGGGCGAGTTTCTACTTTCAGGAGCAACAGAAATTTTGCGGATTGGTCAATCCGTTCGCGAGATATGGCAGTTTGGAGGTAAGAAACGCTTGAGAAACTCAAAATTTTCGCAGTTCTGATGCTCGAAACGAATAACTAGATCCGCCTAGGGGAAAACTACACCTACCGTTGTAATCGGGCGAGTTTCTACTTTCAGATGGCACAGAAATTTTGCGGATTGATCAATCCGTTCGCGAGGTATGGCAGTTTGGAGATAAGAAACGCTTGAGAAACTCAAAATTTTCGCAGTTTTGATGCTCGAAACGAGTAACTAGAACGGCCTAGGGGAAAAGTACGCATACCGTTGTAATCGGGCGAGTTTCTACTTTCAGGAGCAACAGAAATTTTGCGGATTGGTCAATCCGTTCGCGAGATATGGCAGTTTGGAGGTAAGAAACGCTTGAGAAACTCAAAATTTTCGCAGTTCTGATGCTCGAAACGAATAACTAGATCCGCCTAGGGGAAAAGTGCGCATACCTTTGTAATCGGGCGAGTTTCTACTTTCAGATGCAACAGAAATTTTGCGGATTGGTCGATCCGTTCGCGAGATATGGCAGTTTGGAGATAAGAAACGCTTGAGAAACTCAAAATTTTCGCAGTTTTGATGCTCGACACGAGTAACTAGAACGGCCTAGGGGAAAAGTACGCATACCGTGTAATCGGGCGAGTTTCTACTTTCAGATGCAACAGAAATTTTGCGGATTGGTCAATCCGTTCGCGAGATATGGCAGTTTGGAGGTAAGAAACGCTTGAGAAACTCAAAATTTTGGCAGTTCTGATGCTCGAAACGAATAACTAGAACGGCCTAGGGGAAAACTACATCTACCGTTGTAATCGGGCGAGTTTCTACTTTCAGATGCAACCGAAATTTTGCGGATTGGTCAATCCGTTCGCGAGATATGGCAGTTTGGAGGTAAGAAACGCTTGAGAAACTCAAAATTTTCGCAGTTCTGATGCTCGAAACGAGTAACTAGAACGGCCTAGGGGAAAACTACACCTACCGTTGTAATCGGGCGAGTTTCTACTTTCAGATGGCACAGAAATTTTGCGGATTGATCAATCCGTTCGCGAGATATGGCAGTTTGGAGATAAGAAACGCTTGAGAAACTCAAAATTTTCGCAGTTTTGATGCTCGAAACGAGTAACTAGAACGGCCTAGGGGAAAAGTACGCATACCGTTGTAATCGGGCGAGTTTCTACTTTCAGGAGCAACAGAAATTTTGCGGATTGGTCAATCCGTTCGCGAGATATGGCAGTTTGGAGGTAAGAAACGCTTGAGAAACTCAAAATTTTCGCAGTTCTGATGCTCGAAACGAATAACTAGAACCGCCTAGGGGAAAAGTGCGCATACCGTTGTAATCGGGCGAGTTTCTACTTTCAGATGCAACAGAAATTTTGCGCATTGGTCGATCCGTTCGCGAGATATGGCAGTTTGGAGATAAGAAACGCTTGAGAAACTCAATATTTTCGCAGTTTTGATGCTCGACACGAGTAACTAGAACGGCCTAGGGGAAAAGTACGCATACCGTTGTAATCGGGCGAGTTTCTACTTTCAGATGCAACAGAAATTTTGCGGATTGGTCAATCCGTTCGCGAGATATGGCAGTTTGGAGGTAAGAAACGCTTGAGAAACTCAAAATTTTGGCAGTTCTGATGCTCGAAACGAATAACTAGAACGGCCTAGGGGCAAAGTGCGCACACCGTTGTAATCGGGCGAGTTTCTACTTTCAGATGCAACAGAAATTTTGCGGAATTGTCAAACCGTTCGCGAGATATGGCAGTTTGGAGGTAAGAAACGCTTGATAAACTTAAAATTTTCGCAGTTCTGATGCTCGACACGAATAACTAGAATGGCCTAGGGGAAAACTACACCTACCGTTGTAATCGGGCGAGTTTCTACTTTCAGATGCAACAGAAATTTTGCGGATTGGTCAATCTGTTCGCGAGATATGGCAGTTTGGAGGTAAGAAACGCTTGAGAAACTCAAAATTTTCGCAGTTCTGATGCTCGAAACGAATAACTAGAACGGCCTAGGGGCAAAGTGCGCATACCGTTGTAATCGGGCGAGTTTCTACTTTCAGATGCAATAGAAATTTTGCGGATTGGTCAATCCGTTCGCGAGATGTGGCAGTTTGGAAGTAAGAAACGCTTGAGAAACTCAAAATTTTCGCAGTTCTGATGCTCGAAATGAATAACTGGAACGGCCTAGGGGAAAACTACACCTACCGTTGTAATCGGGCGAGTTTCTACTTTCAGATGGCACAGAAATTTTGCGGATTGATCAATCCGTTCGCGAGGTATGGCAGTTTGGAGATAAGAAACGCTTGAGAAACTCAAAATTTTCGCAGTTTTGATGCTCGAAACGAGTAACTAGAACGGCCTAGGGGAAAAGTACGCATACCGTTGTAATCGGGCGAGTTTCTACTTTCAGGAGCAACAGAAATTTTGCGGATTGGTCAATCCGTTCGCGAGATATGGCAGTTTGGAGGTAAGAAACGCTTGAGAAACTCAAAATTTTCGCAGTTCTGATGCTCGAAACGAATAACTAGATCCGCCTAGGGGAAAAGTGCGCATACCGTTGTAATCGGGCGAGTTTCTACTTTCAGATGCAACAGAAATTTTGCGGATTGGTCGATCCGTTCGCGAGATATGGCAGTTTGGAGATAAGAAACGCTTGAGAAACTCAAAATTTTCGCAGTTTTGATGCTCGACACGAGTAACTAGAACGGCCTAGGGGAAAAGTACGCATACCGTTGTAATCGGGCGAGTTTCTACTTTCAGATGCAACAGAAATTTTGCGGATTGGTCAATCCGTTCGCGAGATATGGCAGTTTGGAGGTAAGAAACGCTTGAGAAACTCAAAATTTTGGCAGTTCTGATGCTCGAAACGAATAACTAGAACGGCCTAGGGGCAAATTGCGCATACCGTTGTAATCGGGCGAGTTTCTACTTTCAGATGCAACAGAAATTTTGCGGATTGATCAATCCGTTCGCGAGATATGGCAGTTTGGAGATAAGAAACGCTTGAGAAACTCAAAATTTTGGCAGTTCTGATGCTCGACACGAATAACTGGAACGGCCTAGGGGAAAAGTACGCATACCGTGTAATCGGGCGAGTTTCTACTTTCAGATGCAACAGAAATTTTGCGGATTGGTCAATCCGTTCGCGAGATATGGCAGTTTGGAGGTAAGAAACGCTTGAGAAACTCAAAATTTTGGCAGTTCTGATGCTCGAAACGAATAACTAGAACGGCCTAGGGGAAAACTACATCTACCGTTGTAATCGGGCGAGTTTCTACTTTCAGATGCAACCGAAATTTTGCGGATTGGTCAATCCGTTCGCGAGATATGGCAGTTTGGAGGTAAGAAACGCTTGAGAAACTCAAAATTTTCGCAGTTCTGATGCTCGAAACGAGTAACTAGAACGGCCTAGGGGAAAACTACACCTACCGTTGTAATCGGGCGAGTTTCTACTTTCAGATGGCACAGAAATTTTGCGGATTGATCAATCCGTTCGCGAGATATGGCAGTTTGGAGATAAGAAACGCTTGAGAAACTCAAAATTTTCGCAGTTTTGATGCTCGAAACGAGTAACTAGAACGGCCTAGGGGAAAAGTACGCATACCGTTGTAATCGGGCGAGTTTCTACTTTCAGGAGCAACAGAAATTTTGCGGATTGGTCAATCCGTTCGCGAGATATGGCAGTTTGGAGGTAAGAAACGCTTGAGAAACTCAAAATTTTCGCAGTTCTGATGCTCGAAACGAATAACTAGAACCGCCTAGGGGAAAAGTGCGCATACCGTTGTAATCGGGCGAGTTTCTACTTTCAGATGCAACAGAAATTTTGCGCATTGGTCGATCCGTTCGCGAGATATGGCAGTTTGGAGATAAGAAACGCTTGAGAAACTCAATATTTTCGCAGTTTTGATGCTCGACACGAGTAACTAGAACGGCCTAGGGGAAAAGTACGCATACCGTTGTAATCGGGCGAGTTTCTACTTTCAGATGCAACAGAAATTTTGCGGATTGGTCAATCCGTTCGCGAGATATGGCAGTTTGGAGGTAAGAAACGCTTGAGAAACTCAAAATTTTGGCAGTTCTGATGCTCGAAACGAATAACTAGAACGGCCTAGGGGCAAAGTGCGCACACCGTTGTAATCGGGCGAGTTTCTACTTTCAGATGCAACAGAAATTTTGCGGAATTGTCAAACCGTTCGCGAGATATGGCAGTTTGGAGGTAAGAAACGCTTGATAAACTTAAAATTTTCGCAGTTCTGATGCTCGACACGAATAACTAGAATGGCCTAGGGGAAAACTACACCTACCGTTGTAATCGGGCGAGTTTCTACTTTCAGATGCAACAGAAATTTTGCGGATTGGTCAATCTGTTCGCGAGATATGGCAGTTTGGAGGTAAGAAACGCTTGAGAAACTCAAAATTTTCGCAGTTCTGATGCTCGAAACGAATAACTAGAACGGCCTAGGGGCAAAGTGCGCATACCGTTGTAATCGGGCGAGTTTCTACTTTCAGATGCAATAGAAATTTTGCGGATTGGTCAATCCGTTCGCGAGATGTGGCAGTTTGGAAGTAAGAAACGCTTGAGAAACTCAAAATTTTCGCAGTTCTGATGCTCGAAATGAATAACTGGAACGGCCTAGGGGAAAACTACACCTACCGTTGTAATCGGGCGAGTTTCTACTTTCAGATGGCACAGAAATTTTGCGGATTGATCAATCCGTTCGCGAGGTATGGCAGTTTGGAGATAAGAAACGCTTGAGAAACTCAAAATTTTCGCAGTTTTGATGCTCGAAACGAGTAACTAGAACGGCCTAGGGGAAAAGTACGCATACCGTTGTAATCGGGCGAGTTTCTACTTTCAGGAGCAACAGAAATTTTGCGGATTGGTCAATCCGTTCGCGAGATATGGCAGTTTGGAGGTAAGAAACGCTTGAGAAACTCAAAATTTTCGCAGTTCTGATGCTCGAAACGAATAACTAGATCCGCCTAGGGGAAAAGTGCGCATACCGTTGTAATCGGGCGAGTTTCTACTTTCAGATGCAACAGAAATTTTGCGGATTGGTCGATCCGTTCGCGAGATATGGCAGTTTGGAGATAAGAAACGCTTGAGAAACTCAAAATTTTCGCAGTTTTGATGCTCGACACGAGTAACTAGAACGGCCTAGGGGAAAAGTACGCATACCGTTGTAATCGGGCGAGTTTCTACTTTCAGATGCAACAGAAATTTTGCGGATTGGTCAATCCGTTCGCGAGATATGGCAGTTTGGAGGTAAGAAACGCTTGAGAAACTCAAAATTTTGGCAGTTCTGATGCTCGAAACGAATAACTAGAACGGCCTAGGGGCAAATTGCGCACACCGTTGTAATCGGGCGAGTTTCTACTTTCAGATGCAACAGAAATTTTGCGGAATGGTCAATCCGTTCGCGAGATATGGCAGTTTGGAGGTAAGAAACGCTTGATAAACTTAAAATTTTCGCAGTTCTGATGCTCGACACGAATAACTGGAACGGCCTAGGGGAAAACTACACCTACCGTTGTAATCGGGCGAGTTTCTACTTTCAGATGCAACAGAAATTTTGGGGATTGGTCAATCAGTTCGCGAGATATGGCAGTTTGGAGGTAAGAAACGCTTGAGAAACTCAAAATTTTCGCAGTTCTGATGCTCGAAACGAGTAACTAGAAAGGCCTAGGGGAAAAGTACGCATACCGTTGTAATCGGGCGAGGTTCTACTTTCAGATGCAACAGAAATTTTGCGGATTGGTCAATCCGTTCGCGAGATATGGCAGTTTGGAGGTAAGAAACGCTTGATAAACTTAAAATTTTTGCAGTTCTGATGCTCGACACGAATAACTAGAACGGCCTAGGGGAAAACTACATCTACCGTTGTAATCGGGCGAGTTTCTACTTTCAGATGCAACCGAAATTTTGCGGATTGGTCAATCCGTTCGCGAGATATGGCAGTTTGGAGGTAAGAAACGCTTGAGAAACTCAAAATTTTCGCAGTTCTGATGCTCGAAACGAGTAACTAGAACGGCCTAGGGGAAAACTACACCTACCGTTGTAATCGGGCGAGTTTCTACTTTCAGGTGCAACAGAAATTTTGCGGATTGGTCAATCCGTTCGCGAGATATGGCAGTTTGGAGGTAAGAAACGCTTGAGAAACTCAAAATTTTCGCAGTTCTGATGCTCGAAACGAATAACTGGAACCGCCTAGGGGAAAAGTGCGCATACCGTTGTAATCGGGCGAGTTTCTACTTTCAAATGCAACAGAAATTTTGCGGATTGATCAATCCGTTCGCGAGATATGGCAGTTTGGAGGTAAGAAACGCTTGAGAAACTCAAAATTTTCGCAGTTCTGATGCTCGAAACGAATAACTAGAACGGCCTAGGGGCAAAGTGCGCATACCGTTGTAATCGGGCGAGTTTCTACTTTCAGATGCAATAGAAATTTTGCGGATTGGTCAATCCGTTCGCGAGATGTGGCAGTTTGGAAGTAAGAAACGCTTGAGAAACTCAAAATTTTCGCAGTTCTGATGCTCGAAATGAATAACTGGAACGGCCTAGGGGAAAACTACACCTACCGTTGTAATCGGGCGAGTTTCTACTTTCAGATGGCACAGAAATTTTGCGGATTGATCAATCCGTTCGCGAGGTATGGCAGTTTGGAGATAAGAAACGCTTGAGAAACTCAAAATTTTCGCAGTTTTGATGCTCGAAACGAGTAACTAGAACGGCCTAGGGGAAAAGTACGCATACCGTTGTAATCGGGCGAGTTTCTACTTTCAGGAGCAACAGAAATTTTGCGGATTGGTCAATCCGTTCGCGAGATATGGCAGTTTGGAGGTAAGAAACGCTTGAGAAACTCAAAATTTTCGCAGTTCTGATGCTCGAAACGAATAACTAGATCCGCCTAGGGGAAAAGTGCGCATACCGTTGTAATCGGGCGAGTTTCTACTTTCAGATGCAACAGAAATTTTGCGGATTGGTCGATCCGTTCGCGAGATATGGCAGTTTGGAGATAAGAAACGCTTGAGAAACTCAAAATTTTCGCAGTTTTGATGCTCGACACGAGTAACTAGAACGGCCTAGGGGAAAAGTACGCATACCGTTGTAATCGGGCGAGTTTCTACTTTCAGATGCAACAGAAATTTTGCGGATTGGTCAATCCGTTCGCGAGATATGGCAGTTTGGAGGTAAGAAACGCTTGAGAAACTCAAAATTTTGGCAGTTCTGATGCTCGAAACGAATAACTAGAACGGCCTAGGGGCAAATTGCGCACACCGTTGTAATCGGGCGAGTTTCTACTTTCAGATGCAACAGAAATTTTGCGGAATGGTCAATCCGTTCGCGAGATATGGCAGTTTGGACGTAAGAAACGCTTGATAAACTTAAAATTTTCGCAGTTCTGATGCTCGACACGAATAACTGGAACGGCCTAGGGGAAAACTACACCTACCGTTGTAATCGGGCGAGTTTCTACTTTCAGATGCAACAGAAATTTTGGGGATTGGTCAATCAGTTCGCGAGATATGGCAGTTTGGAGGTAAGAAACGCTTGAGAAACTCAAAATTTTCGCAGTTCTGATGCTCGAAACGAGTAACTAGAAAGGCCTAGGGGAAAAGTACGCATACCGTTGTAATCGGGCGAGGTTCTACTTTCAGATGCAACAGAAATTTTGCGGATTGGTCAATCCGTTCGCGAGATATGGCAGTTTGGAGGTAAGAAACGCTTGATAAACTTAAAATTTTTGCAGTTCTGATGCTCGACACGAATAACTAGAACGGCCTAGGGGAAAACTACATCTACCGTTGTAATCGGGCGAGTTTCTACTTTCAGATGCAACCGAAATTTTGCGGATTGGTCAATCCGTTCGCGAGATATGGCAGTTTGGAGGTAAGAAACGCTTGAGAAACTCAAAATTTTCGCAGTTCTGATGCTCGAAACGAGTAACTAGAACGGCCTAGGGGAAAACTACACCTACCGTTGTAATCGGGCGAGTTTCTACTTTCAGGTGCAACAGAAATTTTGCGGATTGGTCAATCCGTTCGCGAGATATGGCAGTTTGGAGGTAAGAAACGCTTGAGAAACTCAAAATTTTCGCAGTTCTGATGCTCGAAACGAATAACTGGAACCGCCTAGGGGAAAAGTGCGCATACCGTTGTAATCGGGCGAGTTTCTACTTTCAAATGCAACAGAAATTTTGCGGATTGATCAATCCGTTCGCGAGATATGGCAGTTTGGAGGTAAGAAACGCTTGAGAAACTCAAAATTTTCGCAGTTCTGATGCTCGACACGAATAACTAGAACGGCCTAGGGGCAAAGTGCGCATACCGTTGTAATCTGGCGAGTTTCTACTTTCAGATGCAACAGAAATTTTGCGGATTGGTCAATCCGTTCGCGAGATATGGCAGTTTGGAGGTAAGAAACGCTTGAAAAACTCAAAATTTTGGCAGTTCTGATGCTCGACACGAATAACTGGAACGGCCTAGGGGAAGACTACACCTACCGTTGTAATCGGGCGAGTTTCTACTTTCAGATGCAACAGAAATTTTGGGGATTGGTCAATCCGTTCGCGAGATATGGCAGTTTGGAGGTAAGAAACGCTTGAGAAACTCAAAATTTTCGCAGTTCTGATGCTCGAAACGAATAACTAGATCCGCCTAGGGGAAAAGTGCGCATACCGTTGTAATCGGGCGAGTTTCTACTTTCAGATGCAACAGAAATTTTGCGGATTGGTCGATCCGTTCGCGAGATATGGCAGTTTGGAGATAAGAAACGCTTGAGAAACTCAAAATTTTCGCAGTTTTGATGCTCGACACGAGTAACTAGAACGGCCTAGGGGAAAAGTACGCATACCGTTGTAATCGGGCGAGTTTCTACTTTCAGATGCAACAGAAATTTTGCGGATTGGTCAATCCGTTCGCGAGATATGGCAGTTTGGAGGTAAGAAACGCTTGAGAAACTCAAAATTTTGGCAGTTCTGATGCTCGAAACGAATAACTAGAACGGCCTAGGGGCAAAGTGCGCACACCGTTGTAATCGGGCGAGTTTCTACTTTCAGATGCAACAGAAATTTTGCGGAATGGTCAATCCGCTCGCGAGATATGGCAGTTTGGAGGTAAGAAACGCTTGATAAACTTAAAATTTTCGCAGTTCTGATGCTCGACACGAATAACTGGAACGGCCTAGGGGAAAACTACACCTACCGTTGTAATCGGGCGAGTTTCTACTTTCAGATGCAACAGAAATTTTGGGGATTGGTCAATCCGTTCGCGAGATATGGCAGTTTGGAGGTAAGAAACGCTTGAGAAACTCAAAATTTTCGCAGTTCTGATGCTCGAAACGAGTAACTAGAAAGGCCTAGGGGAAAAGTACGCATACCGTTGTAATCGGGCGAGGTTCTACTTTCAGATGCAACAGAAATTTTGCGGATTGGTCAATCCGTTCGCGAGATATGGCAATTTGGAGGTAAGAAACGCTTGATAAACTTAAAATTTTTGCAGTTCTGATGCTCGACACGAATAACTAGAACGGCCTAGGGGAAAACTACATCTACCGTTGTAATCGGGCGAGTTTCTACTTTCAGATGCAACCGAAATTTTGCGGATTGGTCAATCCGTTCGCGAGATATGGCAGTTTGGAGGTAAGAAACGCTTGAGAAACTCAAAATTTTCGCAGTTCTGATGCTCGAAACGAGTGACTAGAACGGCCTATGGGGAAAACTACACCAACCGTTGTAATCGGGCGAGTTTCTACTTTCAGGTGCAACAGAAATTTTGCGGATTGGTCAATCCGTTCGCGAGATATGGCAGTTTGGAGGTAAGAAACGCTTGAGAAACTCAAAATTTTCGCAGTTCTGATGCTCGAAACGAATAACTAGAACCGCCTAGGGGAAAAGTGTGCATACCGTTGTAATCGGGCGAGTTTCTACTTTCAAATGCAACAGAAATTTTGCGGATTGATCAATCCGTTCGCGAGATATGGCAGTTTGGAAGTAAGAAACGCTTGAGAAACTCAAAATTTTCGCAGTTCTGATGCTCGAAACGAATAACTAGAACCGCCTAGGGGAAAAGTGCGCATACCGTTGTAATCGGGCGAGTTTCTACTTTCAGATGCAACAGAAATTTTGCGGATTGGTCAATCCGTTCGCGAGATATGGCAGTTTGGAGGTAAGAAACGCTTGATAAACTCAAAATTTTCGCAGTTCTGATGCTCGACACGAATAACTAGAACGGCCCAGGGGCAAAGTGCGCACACCGTTGTAATCGGGCGAGTTTCTACTTTCAGATGCAATAGATATTTTGCGGATTGGTCGATCCGTTCGCGAGATGTGGCAGTTTGGAAGTAAGAAACGCTTGAGAAACTCAAAATTTTCGCAGTTTTGATGCTCGACACGAGTAACTAGAACGGCCTAGGGGAAAAGTACGCATACCGTTGTAATCGGGCGAGTTTCTACTTTCAGATGCAACAGAAATTTTGCGGATTGGTCAATCCGTTCGCGAGATATGGCAGTTTGGAGGTAAGAAACGCTTGAGAAACTCAAAATTTTGGCAGTTCTGATGCTCGAAACGAATAACTAGAACGGCCTAGGGGCAAAGTGCGCACACCGTTGTAATCGGGCGAGTTTCTACTTTCAGATGCAACAGAAATTTTGCGGAATGGTCAATCCGCTCGCGAGATATGGCAGTTTGGAGGTAAGAAACGCTTGATAAACTTAAAATTTTCGCAGTTCTGATGCTCGACACGAATAACTGGAACGGCCTAGGGGAAAACTACACCTACCGTTGTAATCGGGCGAGTTTCTACTTTCAGATGCAACAGAAATTTTGGGGATTGGTCAATCCGTTCGCGAGATATGGCAGTTTGGAGGTAAGAAACGCTTGAGAAACTCAAAATTTTCGCAGTTCTGATGCTCGAAACGAGTAACTAGAAAGGCCTAGGGGAAAAGTACGCATACCGTTGTAATCGGGCGAGGTTCTACTTTCAGATGCAACAGAAATTTTGCGGATTGGTCAATCCGTTCGCGAGATATGGCAATTTGGAGGTAAGAAACGCTTGATAAACTTAAAATTTTTGCAGTTCTGATGCTCGACACGAATAACTAGAACGGCCTAGGGGAAAACTACATCTACCGTTGTAATCGGGCGAGTTTCTACTTTCAGATGCAACCGAAATTTTGCGGATTGGTCAATCCGTTCGCGAGATATGGCAGTTTGGAGGTAAGAAACGCTTGAGAAACTCAAAATTTTCGCAGTTCTGATGCTCGAAACGAGTGACTAGAACGGCCTATGGGGAAAACTACACCAACCGTTGTAATCGGGCGAGTTTCTACTTTCAGGTGCAACAGAAATTTTGCGGATTGGTCAATCCGTTCGCGAGATATGGCAGTTTGGAGGTAAGAAACGCTTGAGAAACTCAAAATTTTCGCAGTTCTGATGCTCGAAACGAATAACTAGAACCGCCTAGGGGAAAAGTGTGCATACCGTTGTAATCGGGCGAGTTTCTACTTTCAAATGCAACAGAAATTTTGCGGATTGATCAATCCGTTCGCGAGATATGGCAGTTTGGAAGTAAGAAACGCTTGAGAAACTCAAAATTTTCGCAGTTCTGATGCTCGAAACGAATAACTAGAACCGCCTAGGGGAAAAGTGCGCATACCGTTGTAATCGGGCGAGTTTCTACTTTCAGATGCAACAGAAATTTTGCGGATTGGTCAATCCGTTCGCGAGATATGGCAGTTTGGAGGTAAGAAACGCTTGATAAACTCAAAATTTTCGCAGTTCTGATGCTCGACACGAATAACTAGAACGGCCCAGGGGCAAAGTGCGCACACCGTTGTAATCGGGCGAGTTTCTACTTTCAGATGCAATAGATATTTTGCGGATTGGTCGATCCGTTCGCGAGATGTGGCAGTTTGGAAGTAAGAAACGCTTGAGAAACTCAAAATTTTCGCAGTTCTGATGCTCGAAATGAATAACTGGAACGGCCTAGGGGAAAACTACACCTACCGTTGTAATCGGGCGAGTTTCTACTTTCAGATGGCACAGAAATTTTGCGGATTGATCAATCCGTTCGCAAGATATGGCAGTTTGGAGATAAGAAACGCTTGAGAAACTCAAAATTTTCGCAGTTTTGATGCTCGAAACGAGTAACTAGAACGGCCTAGGGGAAAAGTACGCATACCGTTGTAATCGGGCGAGTTTCTACTTTCAGATGCGACAGAAATTTTGCGGATTGGTTAATCTGTTCGCGAGATATGGCAGTTTGGATGTAAGAAACGCTTGAGGAATTCAAAATTTTCGCAGTTCTGATGCCCGACACGAATAACTAGAACGGCGTAGGGGCAAAGTGCGCACACCGTTGTAATCGGGCGAGTTTCTACTTTCAGATGCAACAGAAATTTTGGGGATTGGTCAATCCGTTCGCGAGATATGGCAGTTTGGATGTAAGAAACGCTTGAGAAACTCAAAATTTTCGCAGTTCTGATGCTCGAAACGAGTAACTAGAACGGCCTAGGGGAAAAGTACGCATACCGTTGTAATCTGGCGAGTTTCTACTTTCAGATGCAACAGAAATTTTGCGGATTGGTCAATCCGTTCGCGAGATATGGCAGTTTGGAGGTAAGAAACGCTTGAAAAACTCAAAATTTTGGCAGTTCTGATGCTCGACACGAATAACTGGAACGGCCTAGGGGAAGACTACACCTACCGCTGTAATCGGGCGAGGTTCTACTTTCAGATGCAACAGAAATTTTGGGGATTGGTCAATCCGTTCGCGAGATATGGCAGTTTGGAGGTAAGAAACGCTTGAGAAACTCAAAATTTTCGCAGTTCTGATGCTCGAAACGAATAACTAGATCCGCCTAGGGGAAAAGTGCGCATACCGTTGTAATCGGGCGAGTTTCTACTTTCAGATGCAACAGAAATTTTGCGGATTGGTCGATCCGTTCGCGAGATATGGCAGTTTGGAGATAAGAAACGCTTGAGAAACTCAAAATTTTCGCAGTTTTGATGCTCGACACGAGTAACTAGAACGGCCTAGGGGAAAAGTACGCATACCGTTGTAATCGGGCGAGTTTCTACTTTCAGATGCGACAGAAATTTTGCGGATTGGTTAATCTGTTCGCGAGATATGGCAGTTTGGATGTAAGAAACGCTTGAGGAATTCAAAATTTTCGCAGTTCTGATGCCCGACACGAATAACTAGAACGGCGTAGGGGCAAAGTGCGCACACCGTTGTAATCTGGCGAGTTTCTACTTTCAGATGCAACAGAAATTTTGCGGATTGGTCAATCCGTTCGCGAGATATGGCAGTTTGGAGGTAAGAAACGCTTGAAAAACTCAAAATTTTGGCAGTTCTGATGCTCGACACGAATAACTGGAACGGCCTAGGGGAAGACTACACCTACCGCTGTAATCGGGCGAGGTTCTACTTTCAGATGCAACAGAAATTTTGGGGATTGGTCAATCCGTTCGCGAGATATGGCAGTTTGGAGGTAAGAAACGCTTGAGAAACTCAAAATTTTCGCAGTTCTGATGCTCGAAACGAATAACTAGATCCGCCTAGGGGAAAAGTGCGCATACCGTTGTAATCGGGCGAGTTTCTACTTTCAGATGCAACAGAAATTTTGCGGATTGGTCGATCCGTTCGCGAGATATGGCAGTTTGGAGATAAGAAACGCTTGAGAAACTCAAAATTTTCGCAGTTTTGATGCTCGACACGAGTAACTAGAACGGCCTAGGGGAAAAGTACGCATACCGTTGTAATCGGGCGAGTTTCTACTTTCAGATGCAACAGAAATTTTGCGGATTGGTCAATCCGTTCGCGAGATATGGCAGTTTGGAGGTAAGAAACGCTTGAGAAACTCAAAATTTTGGCAGTTCTGATGCTCGAAACGAATAACTAGAACGGCCTAGGGGCAAAGTGCGCACACCGTTGTAATCGGGCGAGTTTCTACTTTCAGATGCAACAGAAATTTTGCGGAATGGTCAATCCGTTCGCGAGATATGGCAGTTTGGAGGTAAGAAACGCTTGATAAACTTAAAATTTTCGCAGTTCTGATGCTCGACACGAATAACTGGAACGGCCTAGGGGAAAACTACACCTACCGTTGTAATCGGGCGAGTTTCTACTTTCAGATGCAACAGAAATTTTGGGGATTGGTCAATCCGTTCGCGAAATATGGCAGTTTGGAGGTAAGAAACGCTTGAGAAACTCAAAATTTTCGCAGTTCTGATGCTCGAAACGAGTAACTAGAAAGGCCTAGGGGAAAAGTACGCATACCGTTGTAATCGGGCGAGGTTCTACTTTCAGATGCAACAGAAATTTTGCGGATTGGTCAATCCGTTCGCGAGATATGGCAGTTTGGAGGTAAGAAACGCTTGATAAACTTAAAATTTTTGCAGTTCTGATGCTCGACACGAATAACTAGAACGGCCTAGGGGAAAACTACATCTACCGTTGTAATCGGGCGAGTTTCTACTTTCAGATGCAACCGAAATTTTGCGGATTGGTCAATCCGTTCGCGAGATATGGCAGTTTGGAGGTAAGAAACGCTTGAGAAACTCAAAATTTTTGCAGTTCTGATGCTCGACACGAATAACTAGAACGGCCTAGGGGAAAACTACATCTACCGTTGTAATCGGGCGAGTTTCTACTTTCAGATGCAACCGAAATTTTGCGGATTGGTCAATCCGTTCGCGAGATATGGCAGTTTGGAGGTAAGAAACGCTTGAGAAACTCAAAATTTTCGCAGTTCTGATGCTCGAAACGAGTGACTAGAACGGCCTATGGGGAAAACTACACCAACCGTTGTAATCGGGCGAGTTTCTACTTTCAGGTGCAACAGAAATTTTGCGGATTGGTCAATCCGTTCGCGAGATATGGCAGTTTGGAGGTAAGAAACGCTTGAGAAACTCAAAATTTTCGCAGTTCTGATGCTCGAAACGAATAACTAGAACCGCCTAGGGGAAAAGTGTGCATACCGTTGTAATCGGGCGAGTTTCTACTTTCAAATGCAACAGAAATTTTGCGGATTGATCAATCCGTTCGCGAGATATGGCAGTTTGGAAGTAAGAAACGCTTGAGAAACTCAAAATTTTCGCAGTTCTGATGCTCGAAACGAATAACTAGAACCGCCTAGGGGAAAAGTGCGCATACCGTTGTAATCGGGCGAGTTTCTACTTTCAGATGCAACAGAAATTTTGCGGATTGGTCAATCCGTTCGCGAGATATGGCAGTTTGGAGGTAAGAAACGCTTGATAAACTCAAAATTTTCGCAGTTCTGATGCTCGACCCGAATAACTAGAACGGCCCAGGGGCAAAGTGCGCACACCGTTGTAATCGGGCGAGTTTCTACTTTCAGATGCAATAGATATTTTGCGGATTGGTCGATCCGTTCGCGAGATGTGGCAGTTTGGAAGTAAGAAACGCTTGAGAAACTCAAAATTTTCGCAGTTCTGATGCTCGAAATGAATAACTGGAACGGCCTAGGGGAAAACTACACCTACCGTTGTAATCGGGCGAGTTTCTACTTTCAGATGGCACAGAAATTTTGCGGATTGATCAATCCGTTCGCAAGATATGGCAGTTTGGAGATAAGAAACGCTTGAGAAACTCAAAATTTTCGCAGTTTTGATGCTCGAAACGAGTAACTAGAACGGCCTAGGGGAAAAGTACGCATACCGTTGTAATCGGGCGAGTTTCTACTTTCAGATGCGACAGAAATTTTGCGGATTGGTTAATCTGTTCGCGAGATATGGCAGTTTGGATGTAAGAAACGCTTGAGGAATTCAAAATTTTCGCAGTTCTGATGCCCGACACGAATAACTAGAACGGCGTAGGGGCAAAGTGCGCACACCGTTGTAATCGGGCGAGTTTCTACTTTCAGATGCAACAGAAATTTTGGGGATTGGTCAATCCGTTCGCGAGATATGGCAGTTTGGATGTAAGAAACGCTTGAGAAACTCAAAATTTTCGCAGTTCTGATGCTCGAAACGAGTAACTAGAACGGCCTAGGGGAAAAGTACGCATACCGTTGTAATCTGGCGAGTTTCTACTTTCAGATGCAACAGAAATTTTGCGGATTGGTCAATCCGTTCGCGAGATATGGCAGTTTGGAGGTAAGAAACGCTTGAAAAACTCAAAATTTTGGCAGTTCTGATGCTCGACACGAATAACTGGAACGGCCTAGGGGAAGACTACACCTACCGCTGTAATCGGGCGAGGTTCTACTTTCAGATGCAACAGAAATTTTGGGGATTGGTCAATCCGTTCGCGAGATATGGCAGTTTGGAGGTAAGAAACGCTTGAGAAACTCAAAATTTTCGCAGTTCTGATGCTCGAAACGAATAACTAGATCCGCCTAGGGGAAAAGTGCGCATACCGTTGTAATCGGGCGAGTTTCTACTTTCAGATGCAACAGAAATTTTGCGGATTGGTCGATCCGTTCGCGAGATATGGCAGTTTGGAGATAAGAAACGCTTGAGAAACTCAAAATTTTCGCAGTTTTGATGCTCGACACGAGTAACTAGAACGGCCTAGGGGAAAAGTACGCATACCGTTGTAATCGGGCGAGTTTCTACTTTCAGATGCGACAGAAATTTTGCGGATTGGTTAATCTGTTCGCGAGATATGGCAGTTTGGATGTAAGAAACGCTTGAGGAATTCAAAATTTTCGCAGTTCTGATGCCCGACACGAATAACTAGAACGGCGTAGGGGCAAAGTGCGCACACCGTTGTAATCGGGCGAGTTTCTACTTTCAGATGCAACAGAAATTTTGGGGATTGGTCAATCCGTTCGCGAGATATGGCAGTTTGGATGTAAGAAACGCTTGAGAAACTCAAAATTTTCGCAGTTCTGATGCTCGAAACGAGTAACTAGAACGGCCTAGGGGAAAAGTACGCATACCGTTGTAATCTGGCGAGTTTCTACTTTCAGATGCAACAGAAATTTTGCGGATTGGTCAATCCGTTCGCGAGATATGGCAGTTTGGAGGTAAGAAACGCTTGAAAAACTCAAAATTTTGGCAGTTCTGATGCTCGACACGAATAACTGGAACGGCCTAGGGGAAGACTACACCTACCGCTGTAATCGGGCGAGGTTCTACTTTCAGATGCAACAGAAATTTTGGGGATTGGTCAATCCGTTCGCGAGATATGGCAGTTTGGAGGTAAGAAACGCTTGAGAAACTCAAAATTTTCGCAGTTCTGATGCTCGAAACGAATAACTAGATCCGCCTAGGGGAAAAGTGCGCATACCGTTGTAATCGGGCGAGTTTCTACTTTCAGATGCAACAGAAATTTTGCGGATTGGTCGATCCGTTCGCGAGATATGGCAGTTTGGAGATAAGAAACGCTTGAGAAACTCAAAATTTTCGCAGTTTTGATGCTCGACACGAGTAACTAGAACGGCCTAGGGGAAAAGTACGCATACCGTTGTAATCGGGCGAGTTTCTACTTTCAGATGCAACAGAAATTTTGCGGATTGGTCAATCCGTTCGCGAGATATGGCAGTTTGGAGGTAAGAAACGCTTGAGAAACTCAAAATTTTGGCAGTTCTGATGCTCGAAACGAATAACTAGAACGGCCTAGGGGCAAAGTGCGCACACCGTTGTAATCGGGCGAGTTTCTACTTTCAGATGCAACAGAAATTTTGCGGAATGGTCAATCCGTTCGCGAGATATGGCAGTTTGGAGGTAAGAAACGCTTGATAAACTTAAAATTTTCGCAGTTCTGATGCTCGACACGAATAACTGGAACGGCCTAGGGGAAAACTACACCTACCGTTGTAATCGGGCGAGTTTCTACTTTCAGATGCAACAGAAATTTTGGGGATTGGTCAATCCGTTCGCGAAATATGGCAGTTTGGAGGTAAGAAACGCTTGAGAAACTCAAAATTTTCGCAGTTCTGATGCTCGAAACGAGTAACTAGAAAGGCCTAGGGGAAAAGTACGCATACCGTTGTAATCGGGCGAGGTTCTACTTTCAGATGCAACAGAAATTTTGCGGATTGGTCAATCCGTTCGCGAGATATGGCAGTTTGGAGGTAAGAAACGCTTGATAAACTTAAAATTTTTGCAGTTCTGATGCTCGACACGAATAACTAGAACGGCCTAGGGGAAAACTACATCTACCGTTGTAATCGGGCGAGTTTCTACTTTCAGATGCAACCGAAATTTTGCGGATTGGTCAATCCGTTCGCGAGATATGGCAGTTTGGAGGTAAGAAACGCTTGAGAAACTCAAAATTTTCGCAGTTCTGATGCTCGAAACGAGTAACTAGAACGGCCTAGGGGAAAACTACACCTACCGTTGTAATCGGGCGAGTTTCTACTTTCAGGTGCAACAGAAATTTTGCGGATTGGTCAATCCGTTCGCGAGATATGGCAGTTTGGAGGTAAGAAACGCTTGAGAAACTCAAAATTTTCGCAGTTCTGATGCTCGAAACGAATAACTGGAACCGCCTAGGGGAAAAGTGCGCATACCGTTGTAATCGGGCGAGTTTCTACTTTCAAATACAACAGAAATTTTGCGGATTGATCAATCCGTTCGCGAGATATGGCAGTTTGGAGGTAAGAAACGCATGAGAAACTCAAAATTTTCGCAGTTCTGATGCTCGACACGAATAACTAGAACGGCCTAGGGGCAAAGTGCGCATACCGTTGTAATCTGGCGAGTTTCTACTTTCAGATGCAACAGAAATTTTGCGGATTGGTCAATCCGTTCGCGAGATATGGCAGTTTGGAGGTAAGAAACGCTTGAGAAACTCAAAATTTTGGCAGTTCTGATGCTCGAAACGAATAACTAGAACGGCCTAGGGGCAAAGTGCGCACACCGTTGTAATCGGGCGAGTTTCTACTTTCAGATGCAACAGAAATTTTGCGGAATGGTCAATCCGTTCGCGAGATATGGCAGTTTGGAGGTAAGAAACGCTTGATAAACTTAAAATTTTCGCAGTTCTGATGCTCGACACGAATAACTGGAACGGCCTAGGGGAGAACTACACCTACCGTTGTAATCGGGCGAGTTTCTACTTTCAGATGCAACAGAAATTTTGGGGATTGGTCAATCCGTTCGCGAGATATGGCAGTTTGGAGGTAAGAAACGCTTGAGAAACTCAAAATTTTCGCAGTTCTGATGCTCGAAACGAGTAACTAGAAAGGCCTAGGGGAAAAGTACGCATACCGTTGTAATCGGGCGAGGTTCTACTTTCAGATGCAACAGAAATTTTGCGGATTGGTCAATCCGTTCGCGAGATATGGCAGTTTGGAGGTAAGAAACGCTTGATAAACTTAAAATTTTTGCAGTTCTGATGCTCGACACGAATAACTAGAACGGCCTAGGGGAAAACTACATCTACCGTTGTAATCGGGCGAGTTTCTACTTTCAGATGCAACCGAAATTTTGCGGATTGGTCAATCCGTTCGCGAGATATGGCAGTTTGGAGGTAAGAAACGCTTGAGAAACTCAAAATTTTCGCAGTTCTGATGCTCGAAACGAGTAACTAGAACGGCCTAGGGGAAAACTACACCTACCGTTGTAATCGGGCGAGTTTCTACTTTCAGGTGCAACAGAAATTTTGCGGATTGGTCAATCCGTTCGCGAGATATGGCAGTTTGGAGGTAAGAAACGCTTGAGAAACTCAAAATTTTCGCAGTTCTGATGCTCGAAACGAATAACTGGAACCGCCTAGGGGAAAAGTGCGCATACCGTTGTAATCGGGCGAGTTTCTACTTTCAAATGCAACAGAAATTTTGCGGATTGATCAATCCGTTCGCGAGATATGGCAGTTTGGAGGTAAGAAACGCATGAGAAACTCAAAATTTTCGCAGTTCTGATGCTCGACACGAATAACTAGAACGGCCTAGGGGCAAAGTGCGCATACCGTTGTAATCTGGCGAGTTTCTACTTTCAGATGCAACAGAAATTTTGCGGATTGGTCAATCCGTTCGCGAGATATGGCAGTTTGGAGGTAAGAAACGCTTGAAAAACTCAAAATTTTGGCAGTTCTGATGCTCGAAACGAATAACTAGAACGGCCTAGGGGCAAAGTGCGCAAACCGCTGTAATCGGGCGAGTTTCTACTTTCAGATGCAACAGAAATTTTGCGGAATGGTCAATCCGTTCGCGAGATATGGCAGTTTGGAGGTAAGAAACGTTTGATAAACTTAAAATTTTCGCAGTTCTGATGCTCGACACGAATAACTAGAACGGCCTAGGGGAAAACTACATCTACCGTTGTAATCGGGCGAGTTTCTACTTTCAGATGCAACAGAAATTTTGCGGATTGGTCAATCCGTTCGCGAGATATGGCAGTTTGGAGGTAAGAAACGCTTGAGAAACACAAAATTTTCGCAGTTCTGATGCTCGAAACGAGTAACTAGAACGGCCTATGGGGAAAACTACACCTACCGTTGTAATCGGGCGAGTTTCTACTTTCAGGTGCAACAGAAATTTTGCGGATTGGTCACTCCGTTCGCGAGATATGGCAGTTTGGAGGTAAGAAACGCTTGAGAAACTCAAAATTTTCGCAGTTCTGATGCTCGAAACGAATAACTAGAACCGCCTAGGGGAAAAGTGCGCATACCGTTGTAATCGGGCGAGTTTCTACTTTCAAATGCAACAGAAATTTTGCGGATTGATCAATCCGTTCGCGAGATATGGCAGTTTGGAAGTAAGAAACGCTTGAGAAACTCAAAATTTTCGCAGTTCTGATGCTCGAAACGAATAACTAGAACCGCCTAGGGGAAAAGTGCGCATACCGTTGTAATCGGGCGAGTTTCTACTTTCAGATGCAACAGAAATTTTGCGGATTGGTCAATCCGTTCGCGAGATATGGCAGTTTGGAGGTAAGAAACGCTTGATAAACTCAAAATTTTCGCAGTTCTGATGCTCGACACGAATAACTAGAACGGCCCAGGGGCAAAGTGCGCACACCGTTGTAATCGGGCGAGTTTCTACTTTCAGATGCAATAGATATTTTGCGGATTGGTCGATCCGTTCGCGAGATGTGGCAGTTTGGAAGTAAGAAACGCTTGAGAAACTCAAAATTTTCGCAGTTCTGATGCTCGAAATGAATAACTGGAACGGCCTAGGGGAAAACTACACCTACCGTTGTAATCGGGCGAGTTTCTACTTTCAGATGGCACAGAAATTTTGCGGATTGATCAATCCGTTCGCAAGATATGGCAGTTTGGAGATAAGAAACGCTTGAGAAACTCAAAATTTTCGCAGTTTTGATGCTCGAAACGAGTAACTAGAACGGCCTAGGGGAAAAGTACGCATACCGTTGTAATCGGGCGAGTTTCTACTTTCAGATGCGACAGAAATTTTGCGGATTGGTTAATCCGTTCGCGAGATATGGCAGTTTGGATGTAAGAAACGCTTGAGGAATTCAAAATTTTCGCAGTTCTGATGCTCGACACGAATAACTAGAACGGCGTAGGGGCAAAGTGCGCACACCGTTGTAATCGGGCGAGTTTCTACTTTCAGATGCAACAGAAATTTTGCGGATTGGTCGATCCGTTCGCCAGATATGGCAGTTTGGAGATAAGAAACGCTTGAGAAACTCAAAATTTTCGCAGTTTTGATGCTCGACACGAGTAACTAGAACGGCCTAGGGGAAAAGTACGCATACCGTTGTAATCGGGCGAGTTTCTACTTTCAGATGCAACAGAAATTTTGCGGATTGGTCAATCCGTTCGCGAGATATGGCAGTTTGGAGGTAAGAAACGCTTGAGAAACTCAAAATTTTGGCATTTCTGATGCTCGAAACGAATAACTAGAACGGCCTAGGGGCAAAGTGCGCACACCGTTGTAATCGGGCGAGTTTCTACTTTCAGATGCAACAGAAATTTTGCGGAATGGTCAATCCGTTCGCGAGATATGGCAGTTTGGAGGTAAGAAACGCTTGATAAACTTAAAATTTTCGCAGTTCTGATGCTCGACACGAATAACTGGAACGGCCTAGGGGAAAACTACACCTACCGTTGTAATCGGGCGAGTTTCTACTTTCAGATGCAACAGAAATTTTGGGGATTGGTCAATCCGTTCGCGAGATATGGCAGTTTGGAGGTAAGAAACGCTTGAGAAACTCAAAATTTTCGCAGTTCTGATGCTCGAAACGAGTAACTAGAACGGCCTAGGGGAAAAGTACGCATACCGTTGTAATCGGGCGAGGTTCTACTTTCAGATGCAACAGAAATTTTGCGGATTGGTCAATCCGTTCGCGAGATATGGCAGTTTGGAGGTAAGAAACGCTTGATAAACTTAAAATTTTTGCAGTTCTGATGCTCGTCACGAATAACTAGAACGGCCTAGGGGAAAACTACATCTACCGTTGTAATCGGGCGAGTTTCTACTTTCAGATGCAACCGAAATTTTGCGGATTGGTCAATCCGTTCGCGAGATATGGCAGTTTGGAGGTAAGAAACGCTTGAGAAACTCAAAATTTTCGCAGTTCTGATGCTCGAAACGAGTAACTAGAACGGCCTAGGGGAAAACTACACCTACCGTTGTAATCGGGCGAGTTTCTACTTTCAGGTGCAACAGAAATTTTGCGGATTGGTCAATCTGTTCGCGAGATATGGCAGTTTGGAGGTAAGAAACGCTTGAGAAACTCAAAATTTTCGCAGTTCTGATGCTCGAAACGAATAACTAGAACCGCCTAGGGGAAAAGTGCGCATACCGTTGTAATCGGGCGAGTTTCTACTTTCAAATGCAACAGAAATTTTGCGGATTGATCAATCCGTTCGCGAGATATGGCAGTTTGGAGGTAAGAAACGCTTGAGAAACTCAAAATTTTCGCAGTTCTGATGCTCGACACGAATAACTAGAACGGCCTAGGGGCAAAGTGCGCATACCGTTGTAATCTGGCGAGTTTCTACTTTCAGATGCAACAGAAATTTTGCGGATTGGTCAATCCGTTCGCGAGATATGGCAGTTTGGAGGTAAGAAACGCTTGAGAAACTCAAAATTTTGGCAGTTCTGATGCTCGAAACGAATAACTAGAACGGCCTAGGGGCAAAGTGCGCACACCGTTGTAATCGGGCGAGTTTCTACTTTCAGATGCAACAGAAATTTTGCGGAATGGTCAATCCGTTCGCGAGATATGGCATTTTGGAGGTAAGAAACGTTTGATAAACTTAAAATTTTCGCAGTTCTGATGCTCGACACGAATAACTAGAACGGCCTAGGGGAAAACTACATCTACCGTTGTAATCGGGCGAGTTTCTACTTTCAGATGCAACAGAAATTTTGCGGATTGGTCAATCCGTTCGCGAGATATGGCAGTTTGGAGGTAAGAAACGCTTGAGAAACTCAAAATTTTCGCAGTTCTGATGCTCGAAACGAGTAACTAGAACGGCCTATGGGGAAAACTACACCTACCGTTGTAATCGGGCGTGTTTCTACTTTCAGGTGCAACAGAAATTTTGCGGATTGGTCAATCCGTTCGCGAGATATGGCAGTTTGGAAGTAAGAAACGCTTGAGAAACTCAAAATTTTCGCAGTTCTGATGCTCGAAACGAATAACTAGAACCGCCTAGGGAAAAGTGCGCATACCGTTGTAATCGGGCGAGTTTCTACTTTCAGATGCAACAGAAATTTTGCGGATTGGTCAATCCGTTCGCGAGATATGGCAGTTTGGAGGTAAGAAACGCTTGATAAACTCAAAATTTTCGCAGTTCTGTTGCTCGACACGAATAACTAGAACGGCCTAGGGGCAAAGTGCGCACACCGTTGTAATCGGGCGAGTTTCTACTTTCAGATGCAACAGAAATTTTGCGGATTGGTTAATCCGTTCGCGAGATATGGCAGTTTGGATGTAAGAAACGCTTGAGGAATTCAAAATTTTCGCAGTTCTGATGCTCGACACGAATAACTAGAACGGCGTAGGGGCAAAGTGCGCACACCGTTGTAATCGGGCGAGTTTCTACTTTCAGATGCAACAGAAATTTTGCGGATTGGTCGATCCGTTCGCGAGATATGGCAGTTTGGAGATAAGAAACGCTTGAGAAACTCAAAATTTTCGCAGTTTTGATGCTCGACACGAGTAACTAGAACGGCCTAGGGGAAAAGTACGCATACCGTTGTAATCGGGCGAGTTTCTACTTTCAGATGCAACAGAAATTTTGCGGATTGGTCAATCCGTTCGCGAGATATGGCAGTTTGGAGGTAAGAAACGCTTGAGAAACTCAAAATTTTGGCAGTTCTGATGCTCGAAACGAATAACTAGAACGGCCTAGGGGCAGAGTGCGCACACCGTTGTAATCGGGCGAGTTTCTACTTTCAGATGCAACAGAAATTTTGCGGAATGGTCAATCCGTTCGCGAGATATGGCAGTTTGGAGGTAAGAAACGCTTGATAAACTTAAAATTTTCGCAGTTCTGATGCTCGACACGAATAACTGGAACGGCCTAGGGGAAAACTACACCTACCGTTGTAATCGGCGAGTTTCTACTTTCAGATGCAACAGAAATTTTGGGGATTGGTCAATCCGTTCGCGAGATATGGCAGTTTGGAGGTAAGAAACGCTTGAGAAACTCAAAATTTTCGCAGTTCTGATGCTCGAAACGAGTAACTAGAACGGCCTAGGGGAAAAGTGCGCATACCGTTGTAATCGGGCGAGTTTCTACTTTCAGATGCAACAGAAATTTTGCGGATTGGTCAATCCGTTCGCGAGATATGGCAGTTTGGAGGTAAGAAACGCTTGATAAACTCAAAATTTTCGCAGTTCTGATGCTCGACACGAATAACTAGAACGGCCTAGGGGCAAAGTGCGCACACCGTTGTAATCGGGCGAGTTTCTACTTTCAGATGCAATAGATATTTTGCGGATTGGTCGATCCGTTCGCGAGATGTGGCAGTTTGGAAGTAAGAAACGCTTGAGAAACTCAAAATTTTCGCAGTTCTGATGCTCGAAATGAATAACTGGAACGGCCTAGGGGAAAACTACACCTACCGTTGTAATCGGGCGAGTTTCTACTTTCAGATGGCACAGAAATTTTGCGGATTGATCAATCCGTTCGCAAGATATGGCAGTTTGGAAATAAGAAACGCTTGAGAAACTCAAAATTTTCGCAGTTTTGATGCTCGAAACGAGTAACTAGAACGGCCTAGGGGAAAAGTACGCATACCGTTGTAATCGGGCGAGTTTCTACTTTCAGATGCAACAGAAATTTTGCGGATTGGTTAATCCGTTCTCGAGATATGGCAGTTTGGATGTAAGAAACGCTTGAGGAATTCAAAATTTTCGCAGTTCCGATGCTCGACACGAATAACTAGAACGGCGTAGGGGCAAAGTGCGCACACCGTTGTAATCGGGCGAGTTTCTACTTTCAGATGCAACAGAAATTTTGCGGATTGGTCAATCCGTTCGCGAGATATGGCAGTTTGGAGGTAAGAAACGCTTGATAAACTCAAAATTTTCGCAGTTCTGATGCTCGACACGAATAACTAGAACGGCCCAGGGGCAAAGTGCGCACACCGTTGTAATCGGGCGAGTTTCTACTTTCAGATGCAATAGATATTTTGCGGATTGGTCGATCCGTTCGCGAGATGTGGCAGTTTGGAAGTAAGAAACGCTTGAGAAACTCAAAATTTTCGCAGTTCTGATGCTCGAAATGAATAACTGGAACGGCCTAGGGGAAAACTACACCTACCGTTGTAATCGGGCGAGTTTCTACTTTCAGATGGCACAGAAATTTTGCGGATTGATCAATCCGTTCGCAAGATATGGCAGTTTGGAGATAAGAAACGCTTGAGAAACTCAAAATTTTCGCAGTTTTGATGCTCGAAACGAGTAACTAGAAGGGCCTAGGGGAAAAGTACGCATACCGTTGTAATCGGGCGAGTTTCTACTTTCAGATGCGACAGAAATTTTGCGGATTGGTTAATCCGTTCGCGAGATATGGCAGTTTGGATGTAAGAAACGCTTGAGGAATTCAAAATTTTCGCAGTTCTGATGCTCGACACGAATAACTAGAACGGCGTAGGGGCAAAGTGCGCACACCGTTGTAATCGGGCGAGTTTCTACTTTCAGATGCAACAGAAATTTTGCGGATTGGTCGATCCGTTCGCGAGATATGGCAGTTTGGAGATAAGAAACGCTTGAGAAACTCAAAATTTTCGCAGTTTTGATGCTCGACACGAGTAACTAGAACGGCCTAGGGGAAAACTACACCTACCGTTGTAATCGGGCGAGTTTCTACTTTCAGATGCAACAGAAATTTTGGGGATTGGTCAATCCGTTCGCGAGATATGGCAGTTTGGAGGTAAGAAACGCTTGAGAAACTCAAAATTTTCGCAGTTCTGATGCTCGAAACGAGTAACTAGAACGGCCTAGGGGAAAAGTACGCATACCGTTGTAATCGGGCGAGGTTCTACTTTCAGATGCAACAGAAATTTTGCGGATTGGTCAATCCGTTCGCGAGATATGGCAGTTTGGAGGTAAGAAACGCTTGACAAACTTAAAATTTTTGCAGTTCTGATGCTCGTCACGAATAACTAGAACGGCCTAGGGGAAAACTACATCTACCGTTGTAATCGGGCGAGTTTCTACTTTCAGATGCAACCGAAATTTTGCGGATTGGTCAATCCGTTCGCGAGATATGGCAGTTTGGAGGTAAGAAACGCTTGAGAAACTCAAAATTTTCGCAGTTCTGATGCTCGAAACGAGTAACTAGAACGGCCTAGGGGAAAACTACACCTACCGTTGTAATCGGGCGAGTTTCTACTTTCAGGTGCAACAGAAATTTTGCGGATTGGTCAATCCGTTCGCGAGATATGGCAGTTTGGAGGTAAGAAACGCTTGAGAAACTCAAAATTTTCGCAGTTCTGATGCTCGAAACGAATAACTAGAACCGCCTAGGGGAAAAGTGCGCATACCGTTGTAATCGGGCGAGTTTCTACTTTCAAATGCAACAGAAATTTTGCGGATTGATCAATCCGTTCGCGAGATATGGCAGTTTGGAGGTAAGAAACGCTTGAGAAACTCAAAATTTTCGCAGTTCTGATGCTCGACACGAATAACTAGAACGGCCTAGGGGCAAAGTGCGCATACCGTTGTAATCTGGCGAGTTTCTACTTTCAGATGCAACAGAAATTTTGCGGATTTGTCAATCCGTTCGCGAGATATGGCAGTTTGGAGGTAAGAAACGCTTGAGAAACTCAAAATTTTGGCAGTTCTGATGCTCGAAACGAATAACTAGAACGGCCTAGGGGCAAAGTGCGCACACCGTTGTAATCGGGCGAGTTTCTACTTTCAGATGCAACAGAAATTTTGCGGAATGGTCAATCCGTTCGCGAGATATGGCAGTTTGGAGGTAAGAAACGTTTGATAAACTTAAAATTTTCGCAGTTCTGATGCTCGACACGAATAACTAGAACGGCCTAGGGGAAAACTACATCTACCGTTGTAATCGGGCGAGTTTCTACTTTCAGATGCAACAGAAATTTTGCGGATTGGTCAATCCGTTCGCGAGATATGGCAGTTTGGAGGTAAGAAACGCTTGAGAAACTCAAAATTTTCGCAGTTCTGATGCTCGAAACGAGTAACTAGAACGGCCTATGGGGAAAACTACACCTACCGTTGTAATCGGGCGAGTTTCTACTTTCAGATGGCACAGAAATTTTGCGGATTGATCAATCCGTTCGCAAGATATGGCAGTTTGGAGATAAGAAACGCTTGAGAAACTCAAAATTTTCGCAGTTTTGATGCTCGAAACGAGTAACTAGAACGGCCTAGGGGAAAGTACGCATACCGTTGTAATCGGGCGAGTTTCTACTTTCAGATGCAACAGAAATTTTGCGGATTGGTTAATCCGTTCGCGAGATATGGCAGTTTGGATGTAAGAAACGCTTGAGGAATTCAAAATTTTCGCAGTTCTGATGCTCGACACGAATAACTAGAACGGCGTAGGGGCAAAGAGCGCACACCGTTGTAATCGGGCGAGTTTCTACTTTCAGATGCAACAGAAATTTTGCGGATTGGTCGATCCGTTCGCGAGATATGGCAGTTTGGAGATAAGAAACGCTTGAGAAACTCAAAATTTTCGCAGTTTTGATGCTCGACACGAGTAACTAGAACGGCCTAGGGGAAAAGTACGCATACCGTTGTAATCGGGCGAGTTTCTACTTTCAGATGCAACAGAAATTTTGCGGATTGGTCAATCCGTTCGCGAGATATGGCAGTTTGGAGGTAAGAAACGCTTGAGAAACTCAAAATTTTGGCAGTTCTGATGCTCGAAACGAATAACTAGAACGGCCTAGGGGCAGAGTGCGCACACCGTTGTAATCGGGCGAGTTTCTACTTTCAGATGCAACAGAAATTTTGCGGAATGGTCAATCCGTTCGCGAGATATGGCAGTTTGGAGGTAAGAAACGCTTGATAAACTTAAAATTTTCGCAGTTCTGATGCTCGACACGAATAAATGGAACGGCCTAGGGGAAAACTACACCTACCGTTGTAATCGGCGAGTTTCTACTTTCAGATGCAACAGAAATTTTGGGGATTGGTCAATCCGTTCGCGAGATATGGCAGTTTGGAGGTAAGAAACGCTTGAGAAACTCAAAATTTTCGCAGTTCTGATGCTCGAAACGAGTAACTAGAACGGCCTAGGGGAAAAGTGCGCATACCGTTGTAATCGGGCGAGTTTCTACTTTCAAATGCAACAGAAATTTTGCGGATTGATCAATCCGTTCGCGAGATATGGCAGTTTGGAGGTAAGAAACGCTTGAGAAACTCAAAATTTTCGCAGTTCTGATGCTCGAAACGAGTAACTAGAACGGCCTAGGGGAAAAGTACGCATACCGTTGTAATCGGGCGAGTTTCTACTTTCAGATGCAACAGAAATTTTGCGGATTGGTCAATCCGTTCGCGAGATATGGCAGTTTGGAAGTAAGAAACGCTTGAGAAACTCAAAATTTTCGCAGTTCTGATGCTCGAAACGAGTAACTAGAACGGCCTATGGGGAAAACTACACCTACCGTTGTAATCGGGCGAGTTTCTACTTTCAGGTGCAACAGAAATTTTGCGGATTGGTCAATCCGTTCGCGAGATATGGCAGTTTGGAGGTAAGAAACGCTTGAGAAACTCAAAATTTTCGCAGTTCTGATGCTCGAAACGAGTAACTAGAACGGCCTAGGGGAAAACTACACCTACCGTTGTAATCGGGCGAGTTTCTACTTTCAGGTGCAACAGAAATTTTGCGGATTGGTCAATCCGTTCGCGAGATATGGCAGTTTGGAGGTAAGAAACGCTTGAGAAACTCAAAATTTTCGCAGTTCTGATGCTCGAAACGAATAACTAGAACCGCCTAGGGGAAAAGTGCGCATACCGTTGTAATCGGGCGAGTTTCTACTTTCAAATGCAACAGAAATTTTGCGGATTGATCAATCCGTTCGCGAGATATGGCAGTTTGGAGGTAAGAAACGCTTGAGAAACTCAAAATTTTCGCAGTTCTGATGCTCGACACGAATAACTAGAACGGCCTAGGGGCAAAGTGCGCATACCGTTGTAATCTGGCGAGTTTCTACTTTCAGATGCAACAGAAATTTTGCGGATTGGTCAATCCGTTCGCGAGATATGGCAGTTTGGAGGTAAGAAACGCTTGAGAAACTCAAAATTTTGGCAGTTCTGATGCTCGAAACGAATAACTAGAACGGCCTAGGGGCAAAGTGCGCACACCGTTGTAATCGGGCGAGTTTCTACTTTCAGATGCAACAGAAATTTTGCGGAATGGTCAATCCGTTCGCGAGATATGGCAGTTTGGAGGTAAGAAACGTTTGATAAACTTAAAATTTTCGCAGTTCTGATGCTCGACACGAATAACTAGAACGGCCTAGGGGCAAAGTGCGCACACCGTTGTAATCGGGCGAGTTTCTACTTTCAGATGCAACAGAAATTTTGCGGAATGGTCAATCCGTTCGCGAGATATGGCAGTTTGGAGGTAAGAAACGTTTGATAAACTTAAAATTTTCGCAGTTCTGATGCTCGACACGAATAACTAGAACGGCCTAGGGGAAAACTACATCTACCGTTGTAATCGGGCGAGTTTCTACTTTCAGATGCAACAGAAATTTTGCGGATTGGTCAATCCGTTCGCGAGATATGGCAGTTTGGAGGTAAGAAACGCTTGAGAAACTCAAAATTTTCGCAGTTCTGATGCACGAAACGAGTAACTAGAACGGCCTATGGGGAAAACTACACCTACCGTTGTAATCGGGCGAGTTTCTACTTTCAGGTGCAACAGAAATTTCGCGGATTGGTCAATCCGTTCGCGAGATACGGCAGTTTGGAGGTAAGAAACGCTTGAGAAACTCAAAATTTTCGCAGTTCTGATGCTCGAAACGAATAACTAGAACCGCCTAGGGGAAAAGTGCTCATACCGTTGTAATCGGGCGAGTTTCTACTTTCAAATGCAACAGAAATTTTGCGGATTGATCAATCCGTTCGCGAGATATGGCAGTTTGGAAGTAAGAAACGCTTGAGAAACTCAAAATTTTCGCAGTTCTGATGCTCGAAACGAATAACTAGAACCGCCTAGGGGAAAAGTGCGCATACCGTTGTAATCGGGCGAGTTTCTACTTTCAGATGCAACAGAAATTTTGCGGATTGGTCAATCCGTTCGCGAGATATGGCAGTTTGGAGGTAAGAAACGCTTGATAAACTCAAAATTTTCGCAGTTCTGATGCTCGACACGAATAACTAGAACCGCCTAGGGGAAAACTACACTTACCGTTGTAATCGGGCGAGTTTCTACTTTCAGATGGCACAGAAATTTTGCGGATTGATCAATCCCTTCGCAAGATATGGCAGTTTGGAGATAAGAAACGCTTGAGAAACTCAAAATTTTCGCAGTTTTGATGCTCGAAACGAGTAACTAGAACGGCCTAGGGGAAAAGTACGCATACCGTTGTAATCGGGCGAGTTTCTACTTTCAGATGCAACAGAAATTTTGCGGATTGGTTAATCCGTTCGCGAGATATGGCAGTTTGGATGTAAGAAACGCTTGAGGAATTCAAAATTTTCGCAGTTCTGATGCTCGACACGAATAACTAGAACGGCGTAGGGGCAAAGTGCGCACACCGTTGTAATCGGGCCAGTTTCTACTTTCAGATGCAATAGAAATTTTGCGGATTGGTCGATCCGTTCGCGAGATGTGGCAGTTTGGAAGTAAGAAACGCTTGAGAAACTCAAAATTTTCGCAGTTCTGATGCTCGAAATAAATAACTGGAACGGCCTAGGGGAAAACTACACCTACCGTTGTAATCGGGCGAGTTTCTACTTTCAGATGGCACAGAAATTTTGCGGATTGATCAATCCGTTCGCAAGATATGGCAGTTTGGAGATAAGAAACGCTTGAGAAACTCAAAATTTTCGCAGTTTTGATGCTCGAAACGAGTAACTAGAACGGCCTAGGGGAAAAGTACGCATACCGTTGTAATCGTGCGAGTTTCTACTTTCAGATGAAACAGAAATTTTGCGGATTGGTTAATCCGTTCGCGAGATATGGCAGTTTGGATGTAAGAAACGCTTGAGAAATTCAAAATTTTCGCAGTTCTGATGGTCGACACGAATAACTAGAACGGCGTAGGGGCAAAGTGCGCACACCGTTGTAATCGGGCGAGTTTCTACTTTCAGATGCAATAGATATTTTGCGGATTGGTCGATCCGTTCGCGAGATGTGGCAGTTTGGAAGTAAGAAACGCTTGAGAAACTCAAAATTTTCGCAGTTCTGATGCTCGAAATGAATAACTGGAACGGCCTAGGGGAAAACTACACCTACCGTTGTAATCGGGCGAGTTTCTACTTTCAGATGGCACAGAAATTTTGCGGATTGATCAATCCGTTCGCAAGATATGGCAGTTTGGAGATAAGAAACGCTTGAGAAACTCAAAATTTTCGCAGTTTTGATGCTCGAAACGAGTAACTAGAACGGCCTAGGGGAAAAGTACGCATACCGTTGTAATCGGGCGAGTTTCTACTTTCAGATGCAACAGAAATTTTGCGGATTGGTTAATCCGTTCGCGAGATATGGCAGTTTGGATGTAAGAAACGCTTGAGAAATTCAAAATTTTCGCAGTTCTGATGCTCGACACGAATAACTAGAACGGCGTAGGGGCAAAGTGCGCACACCGTTGTAATCGGGCGAGTTTCTACTTTCAGATGCAACAGAAATTTTGCGGATTGGTCATTCCGTTCGCGTGATATGGCAGTTTGGAGGTAAGAAACGCTTGATAAACTCAAAATTTTCGCAGTTCTGATGCTCGACACGAATAACTAGAACGGCCTAGGGGCAAAGTGCGCATACCGTTGTAATCGGGCGAGTTTCAACTTTCAGATGCAACAGAAATTTTGCGGATTGGTCGATCCGTACGCGAGATGTGGCAGTTTGGAAGTAAGAAACGCTTGAGAAACTCAAAATTTTCGCAGTTCTGATGCTCGAAACGAATAAGTAGAACGGCCTAGGGGAAAACTACACCTACCGTTGTAATCGGGCGAGTTTCTACTTTCAGATGCAACAGAAATTTTGCGGATTGGTCAATCCGTTCGCGAGATATGGCAGTTTGGAGGTAAGAAACGCTTGAGAAACTCAAAATTTTCGCAGTTCTGATGCTCGACACGAATAACTAGAACGGCCTAGGGGCAAAGTGCGCACACCGTTGTAATCGGGCGAGTTTCTACTTTCAGATGCAATAGAAATTTTGCGGATTGGTCGATCCGTTCGCGAGATATGGCAGTTTGGATGTAAGAAACGCTTGAGAAACTCAAAATTTTCGCAGTTCTGATGCTCGACACGAATAACTAGAACGGCCTAGGGGCAAAGTGCGCACACCGTTGTAATCGGGCGAGTTTCTACTTTCAGATGCAACAGAAATTTTGCGGATTGGTCGATCCGTTCGCGAGATGTGGCAGTTTGGAAGTAAGAAACGCTTGAGAAACTCAAAATTTTCGCAGTTCTGATGCTCGACACGAATAACTAGAACGGCCTAGGGGAAAACTACACCTACCGTTGTAATCGGGCGAGTTTCTACTTTCAGATGCAACAGAAATTTTGCGGATTGGTCAATCCGTTCGCGAGATATGGCAGTTTGGAGGTAAGAAACGCTTGAGAAACTCAAAATTTTCGCAGTTCTGATGCTCGAAACGAATAACTAGAACCGCCTAGGGGAAAAGTGCGCATACCGTTGTAATCGGGCGAGTTTCTACTTTCAAATGCAACAGAAATTTTGCGGATTGATCAATCCGTTCGCGAGATATGGCAGTTTGGAGGTAAGAAACGCTTGAGAAACTCAAAATTTTCGCAGTTCTGATGCTCGACACGAATAACTAGAACGGCCTAGGGGCAAAGTGCGCATACCGTTGTAATCTGGCGAGTTTCTACTTTCAGATGCAACAGAAATTTTGCGGATTGGTCAATCCGTTCGCGAGATATGGCAGTTTGGAGGTAAGAAACGCTTGAGAAACTCAAAATTTTGGCAGTTCTGATGCTCGAAACGAATAACTAGAACGGCCTAGGGGCAAAGTGCGCACACCGTTGTAATCGGGCGAGTTTCTACTTTCAGATGCAACAGAAATTTTGCGGAATGGTCAATCCGTTCGCGAGATATGGCAGTTTGGAGGTAAGAAACGTTTGATAAACTTAAAATTTTCGCAGTTCTGATGCTCGACACGAATAACTAGAACGGCCTAGGGGCAAAGTGCGCACACCGTTGTAATCGGGCGAGTTTCTACTTTCAGATGCAACAGAAATTTTGCGGAATGGTCAATCCGTTCGCGAGATATGGCAGTTTGGAGGTAAGAAACGTTTGATAAACTTAAAATTTTCGCAGTTCTGATGCTCGACACGAATAACTAGAACGGCCTAGGGGAAAACTACATCTACCGTTGTAATCGGGCGAGTTTCTACTTTCAGATGCAACAGAAATTTTGCGGATTGGTCAATCCGTTCGCGAGATATGGCAGTTTGGAGGTAAGAAACGCTTGAGAAACTCAAAATTTTCGCAGTTCTGATGCTCGAAACGAATAACTAGAACGGCCTAGGGGAAAACTACACCTACCGTTGTAATCGGGCGAGTTTCTACTTTCAGATGCAACAGAAATTTTGCGGATTGGTCAATCCGTTCGCGAGATATGACAGTTTGGATGTAAGAAACGCTTGAGAAACTCAAAATTTTCGCAGTTCTGATGCTCGACAAGAATAACTAGAACGGCCTAGGGGAAAAGTGCGCATACCTTTGTAATCGGGCGAGTTTCTACTTTCAGATGCAACAGAAATTTTGCGGATTGGTCATTCCGTTCGCGTGATATGGCAGTTTGGAGGTAAGAAACGCTTGATAAACTCAAAATTTTCTCAGTTCTGATGCTCGACACGAATAACTAGAACGGCCTAGGGGCAAAGTGCGCATACCGTTGTAATCGGGCGAGTTTCTACTTTCAGATGCAACAGAAATTTTGCGGATTGGTCGATCCGTACGCGAGATGTGGCAGTTTGGAAGTAAGAAACGCTTGAGAAACTCAAAATTTTCGCAGTTCTGATGCTCGAAACGAATAAGTAGAACGGCCTAGGGGAAAACTACACCTACCGTTGTAATCGGGCGAGTTTCTACTTTCAGATGCAACAGAAATTTTGCGGATTGGTCAATCCGTTCGCGAGATATGGCAGTTTGGAGGTAAGAAACGCTTGAGAAACTCAAAATTTTCGCAGTTCTGATGCTCGACACGAATAACTAGAACGGCCTAGGGGCAAAGTGCGCACACCGTTGTAATCGGGCGAGTTTCTACTTTCAGATGCAATAGAAATTTTGCGGATTGGTCGATCCGTTCGCGAGATATGGCAGTTTGGATGTAAGAAACGCTTGAGAAACTCAAAATTTTCGCAGTTCTGATGCTCGACACGAATAACTAGAACGGCCTAGGGGCAAAGTGCGCCCACCGTTGTAATCGGGCGAGTTTCTACTTTCAGATGCAATAGAAATTTTGCGGATTGGTCGATCCGTTCGCGAGATGTGGCAGTTTTTAAGTAAGAAACGCTTGAGAAACTCAAAATTTTCGCAGTTCTGATGCTCGAAATGAATAACTGGAACGGCCTAGGGGAAAACTACACCTACCGTTGTAATCGGGCGAGTTTCTACTTTCAGATGGCACAGAAATTTTGCGGATTGATCAATCCGTTCGCGAGATATGGCAGTTTGGAGATAAGAAACGCTTGAGAAACTCAAAATTTTCGCAGTTTTGATGCTCGAAACGAGTAACTAGAACGGCCTAGGGGCAAAGTGCGCATACCGTTGTAATCGGGCGAGTTTCTACTTTCAGATGCAACAGAAATTTTGCCGATTGGTCGATCCGTTCGCGAGATGTGGCAGTTTGGAAGTAAGAAACGCTTGAGAAACTCAAAATTTTCGCAGTTCTGATGCACGAAACGAATAACTAGAACGGCCTAGGGGAAAACTACACCTACCGTTGTAATCGGGCGAGTTTCTACTTTCAGATGCAACAGAAATTTTGCGGATTGGTCAATCCGTTCGCGAGATATGGCAGTTTGGAGGTAAGAAACGCTTGAGAAACTCAAAATTTTCGCAGTTCTGATGCTCGACACGAATAACTAGAACGGCCTGGGGGAAAAGTGCGCATATCGTTGTAATCGGGCGAGTTTCTACTTTCAGATGCAACAGAAATTTTGCGGATTGGTCGATTCGTTCGCGAGATGTGGCAGTTTGGAAGTAAGAAACGCTTGAGAAACTCAAAATTTTCGCAGTTCTGATGCTCGAAACGAATAACTAGAACGGCCTAGGGGAAAAGTACACCTACCGTTGTAATCGGGCGAGTTTCTACTTTCAGATGGCACAGAAATTTTGCGGATTGATCAATCCGTTCGCGAGATATGGCAGTTTCGAGATAGGAAACGCTTGAGAAACTCAAAATTTTCGCAGTTTTGATGCCCGAAACGAGTAACTAGAACGGCCTAGGGGAAAAGTACGCATACTGTTGTAATCGGGCGAGTTTCTGCTTTCAGATGCAACAGAAATTTTGCGGATTGGTCAGTCCGTTCGCGAGATATGGCAGTTTTGAGGCAAGAAACGCTTGAGAAACTCAAAATTTTCGCAGTTCTGCTGCTCGAAACGAATAACTAGAACCGCCTAGGGGAAAAGTGCGCATACCGTTGTAATCGGGCGAGTTTCTACTTTCAGGTGCAAAAGAAATTTTCCGGATTGGTCAATCCGTTCGCGAGATATCGCCGTTTGGATTTAAGAAACGCTTAAGAACCTCAAAATTTTCGCAGTTCTGATGCTCGAAATGAATAACCGGAACGGCCTAGGGGAAAACTACACCTACCGTTGTAATCGGGCGAGTTTCTACTTTCAGATGGCACAGAAATTTTGCGGATTGATCAATCCGTTCGCGAGATATGGCAGTTTGGAGATAAGAAACGCTTGAGAAACTCAAAATTTTCGCAGTTTTGATGCTCGAAACGAGTAACTAGCACGGCCTAGGGGAAAAGTACGCATACCGTTGTAATCGGGCGAGTTTCTACTTTCAGATGCAACAGAAATTTTGCGGATTGGTCAATCCGTTCGCGAGATATGGCAGTTTGGAGGCAAGAAACGCTTTAGACACTCAAAATTTTCGCAGTTCTGATGCTCGACACGAATAACAAGAACGGCCTAGGGGCAAAGTGCGCATACCGTTGTAATCGGGCGAGTTTCTACTTTCAGATGCAACAGAAATTTTGCGGATTGGTCGATCCGTTCGCGAGATGTTTCAGTTTGGATGTAAGAAACGCTTGAGAAACTCAAAATTTTCGCAGTTTTGATGCTCGAAACGAGTAACTAGCACGGCCTAGGGGAAAAGTACGCATGCCGTTGTAATCGGGCGAGTTTCTACTTTCAGATGCAACAGAAATTTTGCGGATTGATCAATCCGTTCGCGAGATATGGCAGTTTGGAGATAAGAAACGCTTGAGAAACTCAAAATTTTCGCAGTTCTGATGCTCGACACGAATAACTAGAACGGCCTAGGGGAAAAGTGCGCATATCGTTGTAATCGGGCGAGTTTCTACTTTCAGATGCAACAGAAATTATGCGGATTGGTCAATCCGTTCGCGTGATATGGCCGTTTGGATGTAAGAAACGCTTGAGAAACTCAAAATTTTCGCAGTTCTGATGCTCGAAACGAATAACTAGAACGGCCTAGGGGAAAAGTGCGCATACCGTTGTAATCGGGCGAGTTTCTACTTTCAGATGCAACAGAAATTTTGCGGATTGTTCAATCCGTTCGCGAGATATGGCCGTTTGGATTTAAGAAACGCTTATGAACCTCAAAATTTTCGCAGTTCTGATGCTCGAAATGAATAACTGGAACGGCCTAGGGGAAAACTACACCTACCGTTGTAATCGGGCGAGTTTCTACTTTCAGATGGCACAGAAATTTTGCGGATTGATCAATCCGTTCGCGAGATATGGCAGTTTGGAGATAAGAAACGCTTGAGAAACTCAAAATTTTCGCAGTTTTGATGCTCGAAACGAGTAACTAGCACGGCCTAGGGGAAAAGTACGCATACCGTTGTAATCGGGCGAGTTTCTACTTTCAGATGCAACAGAAATTTTGCGGATTGGTCAATCCGTTCCTGAGATATGGCAGTTTGGAGGTAAGAAACGCTTGAGAAACTCAAAATTTTCGCAGTTCTGATGCTCGAAACGAATAACTAGAACCGCCTAGGGGCAAAGTGCGCATACCGTTGAAATCGAGCGAGTTTCTACTTTCAGATGCAACAGAAATTTTGCGGATTGGTCAATCCCTTCGCGAGATATGGCAGTTTGGAAGTATGAAACGCTTGAGAAACTCAAAATTTTCGCAGTTCTGATGCTCGAAACGAATAACTAGAACCGCCTAGGGGAAAAGTGCGCATACCGTTGTAATCGGGCGAGTTTCTACTTTCAGACGCAACAGAAATTTTGCGGATTGGTCGATCCGTTAGCGAGATGTGGCAGTTTGGAAGTAAGAAACGCTTGATAAACTCAAAATTTTCGCAGTTCTGATGCTCGAAACGAATAACTGGAACGGCCTAGGGGAAAACTACACATACCGTTGTAATCGGGCGAGTTTCTACTTTCAGATGCAACAAAAATTTTGCAGATTGGTCGATCCGTTCGCGAGATGTGGCTGTTTGGAAGTAAGAAACGCTTGAGAAACTCAAAATTTTCGCAGTTCTGATGCTCGAAACGAATAACTAGAACGGCCTAGGGGAAAACTACACCTACCGTTGTAATCGGGCGAGTTTCTACTTTCAGATGCAACAAAAATTATGCGGATTGGTCAATCCGTTCGCGAGATATGGCCGTTTGGATGTAAGAAACGCTTGAGAAACTCAAAATTTTCGCAGTTCTGATGCTCGAAACGAATGACTAGAACGGCCTAGGGGAGAAGTACGCATACCGTTGTAATCGGGCGAGTTTCTACTTTCAGATGCAACAGAAATTATGCGGATTGGTCAATCCGTTCGCGAGATATGGCAGTTTGGAGGTAAGAAACGCTTGAGAAACTCAAAATTTTCGCAGTTCTGATGCTCGAAACGAATAACTGGAACGGCCTAGGGGAAAACTACACATACCGTTGTAATCGGGCGAGTTTCTACTTTCAGATGCAACAGAAATTTTGTGGATTGGTCAATCCGTTCGCGAGATGTGGCTGTTTGGAGGTAAGAAACGCTTGATAAACTCAAAATTTTCGCAGTTCTGATGCTCCACACGAATAACTAGAACAGCCTAGGGGAAAACTACACATACCGTTGTAATCGGGCGAGTTTCTACTTTCAGATGCAACAAAAATTTTGCTTATTGGTCGATCCGTTCGCGAGATGTGGCAGTTTGGAAGTAAGAAACGCTTGAGAAACTCAAAATTTTCGCAGTTCTGATGCTTGAAACGAATAACTAGAACGGCCTAGGGGAAAACTACACCTACCGTTGTAATCGGGCGAGTTTCTACTTTCAGATGCAACAGAAATTTTGTGGATTGGTCAATCCGTTCGCGAGATGTGGCTGTTTGGAGGTAAGAAACGCTTGAGAAACTCAAAATTTTCGCAGTTCTGATGCTCCACACGAATAACTAGAACAGCCTAGGGGAAAAGTGCGCATACCGTTGTAATCGGGCGAGTTTCTACTTTCAGATGCAACAAAAATTATGCGGATTGGTCAATCCGTTCGCGAGATATGGCCGTTTGGATGTAAGAAACGCTTGAGAAACTCAAAATTTTCGCAGTTCTGATGCTCGAAACGAATGACTAGAACGGCCTAGGGGAGAAGTACGCATACCGTTGTAATCGGGCGAGTTTCTACTTTCAGATGCAACAGAAATTATGCGGATTGGTCAATCCGTTCGCGAGATATGGCAGTTTGGAGGTAAGAAACGCTTGAGAAACTCAAAATTTTCGCAGTTCTGATGCTCGAAACGAATAACTGGAACGGCCTAGGGGAAAACTACACATACCGTTGTAATCGGGCGAGTTTCTACTTTCAGATGCAACAGAAATTTTGTGGATTGGTCAATCCGTTCGCGAGATGTGGCTGTTTGGAGGTAAGAAACGCTTGAGAAACTCAAAATTTTCGCAGTTCTGATGCTCGAAACGAATAACTAGAACCGCCTAGGGGAAAAGTGCGCATACCGTTGTAATCGGGCGAGTTTCTACTTTCAGATGCAACAGAAATTTTGCGGATTGATCAATCCGTTCGCGAGATATGGCAGTTTGGAGATAAGAAACGCTTGAGAAACTCAAAATTTTCGCGGTTCTGATGCTCGACACGAATAACTAGAACCGCCTAGGGGAAAAGTGCGCATACCGTTGTAATCGTGCGAGTTTCTACTTTCAGGTGCAACAGAAATTTTGCGGATTGATCAATCCGTTCCCGAGATATGGCAGTTTGGAGGTAAGAAACGCTTGAGAAACTCAAAATTTTCGCAGTTCTGATGCTCGACACGAATAACTAGAACGGCCTAGGGGCAAAGTGCGCATACCGTTGTAATCGGGCGAGTTTCTACTTTCACGCAACAGAAATTTTGCGGATTGGTCGATCCGTTCTCGAGATGTGGCAGTTTTTAAGTAAGAAACGCTTGAGAAACTCAAAATTTTCGCAGTTCTGATGCTCGAAACGAATAACTAGAACGGCCTAGGGAAAAACTACAACTACCGTTGTAATCGGGCGAGTTTCTACTTTCAGATGCAACAGAAATTTTGTGGATTGGTCAATCCGTTCGCGAGATGTGGCTGTTTGGAGGTAAGAAACGCTTGAGAAACTCAAATTTTCGCAGTTCTGATGCTCCACACGAATAACTAGAACAGCCTAGGGGCAAAGTGCGCATACCGTTGTAATCGAGCGAGTTTCTACTTTCAGATGCAACAGAAATTTTGCGGATTGGTCAATCCGTTCGCGAGATATGGCAGTTTGGATGTAAGAAACGATTGAGAAACTCAAAATTTTCGCATTTCTGATGCTCGACACGAATAACTAGAACGGCCCAGGGGAAAAGTGCGCATACCGTTGTAATCGGGCGAGTTTCTACTTTCAGACGCAACAGAAGTTTTGCGGATTGGTCGATCCGTTCGCGAGATGTGGCAGTTTGGAAGTAAGAAACGCTTGATAAACTCAAAATTTTCGCAGTTCTGATGCTCGAAACGAATAACTGGAACGGCCTAGGGGAAAACTACACATACCATTGTAATCGGGCGAGTTTCTACTTTCAGATGCAACAGAAATTTTGCGGATTGGTCGATCCGTTCGCGAGATGTGGCAGTTTGGAATTAAGAAACGCTTGAGAAACTCAAAATTTTCGCAGTTCTGATGCTCGAAACGAATAACTAGAGCGGCCTAGGGGAAAAGTGCGCATACCGTTGTAATCGGGCGAGTTTCTACTTTCAGATGCAACAGAAATTTTGGGGATTGATCAATCCGTTCGCGAGATATGGCAGTTTGGATATAAGAAACGCTTGAGAAACTCAAAATTTTCGCAGTTCTGATGCTCGAAACGAATGACTAGAACGGCCTAGGGGAAAACTACACATACCGTTGTAATCGGGCGAGTTTCTACTTTCAGATGCAACAGAAATTTTGTGGATTGGTCAATCCGTTCGCGAGATGTGGCTGTTTGGAGGTAAGAAACGCTTGTGAAACTCAAAATTTTCGCAGTTCTGATGCTCCACACGAATAACTAGAACAGCCTAGGGGAAAAGTGCGCATACCGTTGTAATCGGGCGAGTTTCTACTTTCAGATGCAACAAAAATTATGCGGATTGGTCAATCCGTTCGCGAGATATGGCCGTTTGGATGTAAGAAACGCTTGAGAAACTCAAAATTTTCGCAGTTCTGATGCTCGAAACGAATGACTAGAACGGCCTAGGGGAGAAGTACGCACACCGTTGCAATCAGGCGAGTTTCTACTTTCAGATGCGACAGAAATTTTGCGGATTGGTCAATCCGTTCCCGAGATATGGCAGTTTGGAGGTAAGAAACGCTTGAGAAACTCAAAATTTTCGCAGTTCTGATGCTCGACACGAATAACTAGAACGGCCTAGGGGCAAAGTGCGCATACCGTTGTAATCGGGCGAGTTTCTACTTTCACGCAACAGAAATTTTGCGGATTGGTCGATCCGTTCGCGAGATGTGGCAGTTTGGAAGTAAGAAACGCTTGAGAAACTCAAAATTTTCGCAGTTCTGATGCTCGAAACGAATAACTAGAACGGCCTAGGGGAAAACTACACTTACCGTTGTAATCGGGCGAGTTTCTACTTTCAGATGCAACAGAAATTTTGTGGATTGGTCAATCCGTTCGCGAGATGTGGCTGTTTGGAGGTAAGAAACGCTTGAGAAACTCAAAATTTTCGCAGTTCTGATGCTCCACACGAATAACTAGAATAGCCTAGGGGAAAAGTGCGCATACCGTTGTAATCGGGCGAGTTTCTACTTTCAGATGCAACAAAAATTATGCGGATTGGTCAATCCGTTCGCGAGATATGGCCGTTTGGATGTAAGAAACGCTTGAGAAACTCAAAATTTTCGCAGTTCTGATGCTCGAAACGAATGACTAGAACAGCCTAGGGGCAAAGTGCGCATACCGTTGTAATCGAGCGAGTTTCTACTTTCAGACGCAACAGACATTTTGCGGATTGGTCGATCCGTTCGCGAGATGTGGCAGTTTGGAAGTAAGAAACGCTTGAGAAACTCAACATTTTCGCAGTTCTGATGCTCGAAACGAATAACTAGAACGGCCTAGGGGAAAACTACACCTACCGTTGTAATCGGGCGAGTTTCTACTTTCAGATGCAACAGAAATTTTGCGGATTGGTCAATCCCTTCGCGAGATATGGCAGTTTGGAAGTATGAAACGCTTGAGAAACTCAAAATTTTCGCATTTCTGATGCTCGAAACGAATAACTAGAACCGCCTAGGGGAAAAGTGCGCATACCGTTGTAATCGGGCGAGTTTCTACTTTCAGATGCAACAGAAATTTTGCGGATTGGTCAATCCGTTCGCGAGATATGGCAGTTTGGATGTAAGAAACGATTGAGAAACTCAAAATTTTCGCATTTCTGATGCTCGACACGAATAACTAGAACGGCCCAGGGGAAAAGTGCGCATACCGTTGTAATCGGGCGAGTTTCTACTTTCAGACGCAACAGAAGTTTTGCGGATTGGTCGATCCGTTCGCGAGATGTGGCAGTTTGGAAGTAAGAAACGCTTGATAAACTCAAAATTTTCGCAGTTCTGATGCTCGAAACGAATAACTGGAACGGCCTAGGGGAAAACTACACATACCATTGTAATCGGGCGAGTTTCTACTTTCAGATGCAACAGAAATTTTGCGGATTGGTCGATCCGTTCGCGAGATGTGGCAGTTTGGAATTAAGAAACGCTTGAGAAACTCAAAATTTTCGCAGTTCTGATGCTCGAAACGAATAACTAGAGCGGCCTAGGGGAAAAGTGCGCATACCGTTGTAATCGGGCGAGTTTCTACTTTCAGATGCAACAGAAATTTTGGGGATTGATCAATCCGTTCGCGAGATATGGCAGTTTGGATATAAGAAACGCTTGAGAAACTCAAAATTTTCGCAGTTCTGATGCTCGAAACGAATGACTAGAACGGCCTAGGGGAAAACTACACATACCGTTGTAATCGGGCGAGTTTCTACTTTCAGATGCAACAAAAATTATGCGGATTGGTCAATCCGTTCGCGAGATATGGCCGTTTGGATGTAAGAAACGCTTGAGAAACTCAAAATTTTCGCAGTTCTGATGCTCGAAACGAATGACTAGAACGGCCTAGGGGAGAAGTACGCACACCGTTGCAATCGGGCGAGTTTCTACTTTCAGATGCGACAGAAATTTTGCGGATTGGTCAATCCGTTCCCGAGATATGGCAGTTTGGAGGTAAGAAACGCTTGAGAAACTCAAAATTTTCGCAGTTCTGATGCTCGACACGAATAACTAGAACGGCCTAGGGGCAAAGTGCGCATACCGTTGTAATCGGGCGAGTTTCTACTTTCACGCAACAGAAATTTTGCGGATTGGTCGATCCGTTCGCGAGATGTGGCAGTTTGGAAGTAAGAAACGCTTGAGAAACTCAAAATTTTCGCAGTTCTGATGCTCGAAACGAATAACTAGAACGGCCTAGGGGAAAACTACACCTACCGTTGTAATCGGGCGAGTTTCTACTTTCAGATGCAACAGAAATTTTGTGGATTGGTCAATCCGTTCGCGAGATGTGGCTGTTTGGAGGTAAGAAACGCTTGAGAAACTCAAAATTTTCGCAGTTCTGATGCTCCACACGAATAACTAGAATAGCCTAGGGGAAAAGTGCGCATACCGTTGTAATCGGGCGAGTTTCTACTTTCAGATGCAACAAAAATTATGCGGATTGGTCAATCCGTTCGCGAGATATGGCCGTTTGGATGTAAGAAACGCTTGAGAAACTCAAAATTTTCGCAGTTCTGATGCTCGAAACGAATGACTAGAACGGCCTAGGGGAGAAGTACGCACACCGTTGCAATCGGGCGAGTTTCTACTTTCAGATGCGACAGAAATTTTGCCGATTGGTCAATCCGTTCGCGAGATGTGGCTGTTTGGAGGTAAGAAACGCTTGAGAAACTCAAAATTTTCGCAGTTCTGATGCTCGAAACGAATAACTAGAACCGCCTAGGGGCAAAGTGCGCATACCGTTGAAATCGAGCGAGTTTCTACTTTCAGATGCAACAGAAATTTTGCGGATTGGTCAATCCCTTCGCGAGATATGGCAGTTTGGAAGTATGAAACGCTTGAGAAACTCAAAATTTTCGCAGTTCTGATGCTCGAAACGAATAACTAGAACCGCCTAGGGGAAAAGTGCGCATACCGTTGTAATCCGGCGAGTTTCTACTTTCAGACGCAACAGAAATTTTGCGGATTGGTCGATCCGTTAGCGAGATGTGGCAGTTTGGAAGTAAGAAACGCTTGATAAACTCAAAATTTTCGCAGTTCTGATGCTCGAAACGAATAACTGGAACGGCCTAGGGGAAAACTACACATACCGTTGTAATCGGGCGAGTTTCTACTTTCAGATGCAACAAAAATTTTGCAGATTGGTCGATCCGTTCGCGAGATGTGGCTGTTTGGAAGTAAGAAACGCTTGAGAAACTCAAAATTTTCGCAGTTCTGATGCTCGAAACGAATAACTAGAACGGCCTAGGGGAAAACTACACCTACCATTGTAATCGGGCGAGTTTCTACATTCAGATGCAACAGAAATTTTGTGGATTGGTCAATCCGTTCGCGAGATGTGGCTGTTTGGAGGTAAGAAACGCTTGATAAACTCAAAATTTTCGCAGTTCTGATGCTCCACACGAATAACTAGAACAGCCTAGGGGAAAACTACACATACCGTTGTAATCGGGCGAGTTTCTACTTTCAGATGCAACAAAAATTTTGCTTATTGGTCGATCCGTTCGCGAGATGTGGCAGTTTGGAAGTAAGAAACGCTTGAGAAACTCAAAATTTTCGCAGTTCTGATGCTTGAAACGAATAACTAGAACGGCCTAGGGGAAAACTACACATACCGTTGTAATCGGGCGAGTTTCTACTTTCAGATGCAACAGAAATTTTGCGGATTGGTCAATCCGTTCGCGAGATATGGCAGTTTGGAGGTAAGAAACGCTTGAGAAACTCAAAATTTTCGCAGTTCTGGTGCTCGAAACGAATGACTAGAACGGCCTAGGGGAGAAGTACGCATACCGTTGTAATCGGGCGAGTTTCTACTTTCAGATGCAACAGAAATTTTGTGGATTGGTCAATCCGTTCGCGAGATGTGGCTGTTTGGAGGTAAGAAACGCTTGAGAAACTCAAAATTTTCGCAGTTCTGATGCTCCACACGAATAACTAGAACAGCCTAGGGGAAAAGTGCGCATACCGTTGTAATCGGGCGAGTTTCTACTTTCAGATGCAACAAAAATTATGCGGATTGGTCAATCCGTTCGCGAGATATGGCCGTTTGGATGTAAGAAACGCTTGAGAAACTCAAAATTTTCGCAGTTCTGATGCTCGGAACGAATGACTAGAACGGCCTAGGGGAGAAGTACGCATACCGTTGTAATCGGGCGAGTTTCTACTTTCAGATGCAACAGAAATTATGCGGATTGGTCAATCCGTTCGCGAGATATGGCAGTTTGGAGGTAAGAAACGCTTGAGAAACTCAAAATTTTCGCAGTTCTGATGCTCGAAACGAATAACTGGAACGGCCTAGGGGAAAACTACACATACCGTTGTAATCGGGCGAGTTTCTACTTTCAGATGCAACAGAAATTTTGTGGATTGGTCAATCCGTTCGCGAGATGTGGCTGTTTGGAGGTAAGAAACGATTGAGAAACTCAAAATTTTCGCAGTTCTGATGCTCGAAACGAATAACTAGAGCGGCCTAGGGGAAAAGTGCGCATACCGTTGTAATCGGGCGAGTTTCTACTTTCAGATGCAACAGAAATTTTGGGGATGGATCAATCCGTTCGCGAGATATGGCAGTTTGGATATAAGAAACGCTTGAGAAACTCAAAATTTTCGCAGTTCTGATGCTCGAAACGAATGACTAGAACGGCCTAGGGGAAAACTACACATACCGTTGTAATCGGGCGAGTTTCTACTTTCAGATGCAACAGAAATTTTTTGGATTGGTCAATCCGTTCACGAGATGTGGCTGTTTGGAGGTAAGAAACGCTTGTGAAACTCAAAATTTTCGCAGTTCTGATGCTCCACACGAATAACTAGAACAGCCTAGGGGAAAAGTGCGCATACCGTTGTAATCGGGCGAGTTTCTACTTTCAGATGCAACAAAAATTATGCGGATTGGTCAATCCGTTCGCGAGATATGGCCGTTTGGATGTAAGAAACGCTTGAGAAACTCAAAATTTTCGCAGTTCTGATGCTCGAAACGAATGACTAGAACGGCCTAGGGGAGAAGTACGCACACCGTTGCAATCGGGCGAGTTTCTACTTTCAGATGCGACAGAAATTTTGCGGATTGGTCAATCCGTTCCCGAGATATGGCAGTTTGGAGGTAAGAAACGCTTGAGAAACTCAAAATTTTCGCAGTTCTGATGCTCGACACGAATAACTAGAACGGCCTAGGGGCAAAGTGCGCATACCGTTGTAATCGGGCGAGTTTCTACTTTCACGCAACAGAAATTTTGCGGATTGGTCGATCCGTTCGCGAGATGTGGCAGTTTGGAAGTAAGAAACGCTTGAGAAACTCAAAATTTTCGCAGTTCTGATGTTCGAAACGAATAACTAGAACGGCCTAGGGGAAAACTACACCTACCGTTGTAATCGGGCGAGTTTCTACTTTCAGATGCAACAGAAATTTTGTGGATTGGTCAATCCGTTCGCGAGATGTGGCTGTTTGGAGGTAAGAAACGCTTGAGAAACTCAAAATTTTCGCAGTTCTGATGCTCCACACGAATAACTAGAATAGCCTAGGGGAAAAGTGCGCATACCGTTGTAATCGGGCGAGTTTCTACTTTCAGATGCAACAAAAATTATGCGGATTGGTCAATCCGTTCGCGAGATATGGCCGTTTGGATGTAAGAAACGCTTGAGAAACTCAAAATTTTCGCAGTTCTGATGCTCGAAACGAATGACTAGAACGGCCTAGGGGAGAAGTACGCACACCGTTGCAATCGGGCGAGTTTCTACTTTCAGATGCGACAGAAATTTTGCCGATTGGTCAATCCGTTCGCGAGATGTGGCTGTTTGGAGGTAAGAAACGCTTGAGAAACTCAAAATTTTCGCAGTTCTGATGCTCGAAACGAATAACTAGAACCGCCTAGGGGCAAAGTGCGCATACCGTTGAAATCGAGCGAGTTTCTACTTTCAGATGCAACAGAAATTTTGCGGATTGGTCAATCCCTTCGCGAGATATGGCAGTTTGGAAGTATGAAACGCTTGAGAAACTCAAAATTTTCGCAGTTCTGATGCTCGAAACGAATAACTAGAACCGCCTAGGGGAAAAGTGCGCATACCGTTGTAATCGGGCGAGTTTCTACTTTCAGACGCAACAGAAATTTTGCGGATTGGTCGATCCGTTAGCGAGATGTGGCAGTTTGGAAGTAAGAAACGCTTGATAAACTCAAAATTTTCGCAGTTCTGATGCTCGAAACGAATAACTGGAACGGCCTAGGGGAAAACTACACATACCGTTGTAATCGGGCGAGTTTCTACTTTCAGATGCAACAAAAATTTTGCAGATTGGTCGATCCGTTCGCGAGATGTGGCTGTTTGGAAGTAAGAAACGCTTGAGAAACTCAAAATTTTCGCAGTTCTGATGCTCGAAACGAATAACTAGAACGGCCTAGGGGAAAACTACACCTACCGTTGTAATCGGGCGAGTTTCTACATTCAGATGCAACAGAAATTTTGTGGATTGGTCAATCCGTTCGCGAGATGTGGCTGTTTGGAGGTAAGAAACGCTTGATAAACTCAAAATTTTCGCAGTTCTGATGCTCCACACGAATAACTAGAACAGCCTAGGGGAAAACTACACATACCGTTGTAATCGGGCGAGTTTCTACTTTCAGATGCAACAAAAATTTTGCTTATTGGTCGATCCGTTCGCGAGATGTGGCAGTTTGGAAGTAAGAAACGCTTGAGAAACTCAAAATTTTCGCAGTTCTGATGCTTGAAACGAATAACTAGAACGGCCTAGGGGAAAACTACACCTACCGTTGTAATCGGGCGAGTTTCTACTTTCAGATGCAACAGAAATTTTGTGGATTGGTCAATCCGTTCGCGAGATGTGGCTGTTTGGAGGTAAGAAACGCTTGAGAAACTCAAAATTTTCGCAGTTCTGATGCTCCACACGAATAACTAGAACAGCCTAGGGGAAAAGTGCGCATACCGTTGTAATCGGGCGAGTTTCTACTTTCAGATGCAACAAAAATTATGCGGATTGGTCAATCCGTTCGCGAGATATGGCCGTTTGGATGTAAGAAACGCTTGAGAAACTCAAAATTTTCGCAGTTCTGATGCTCGGAACGAATGACTAGAACGGCCTAGGGGAGAAGTACGCATACCGTTGTAATCGGGCGAGTTTCTACTTTCAGATGCAACAGAAATTATGCGGATTGGTCAATCCGTTCGCGAGATATGGCAGTTTGGAGGTAAGAAACGCTTGAGAAACTCAAAATTTTCGCAGTTCTGATGCTCGAAACGAATAACTGGAACGGCCTAGGGGAAAACTACACATACCGTTGTAATCGGGCGAGTTTCTACTTTCAGATGCAACAGAAATTTTGTGGATTGGTCAATCCGTTCGCGAGATGTGGCTGTTTGGAGGTAAGAAACGCTTGAGAAACTCAAAATTTTCGCAGTTCTGATGCTCGAAACGAATAACTAGAACCGCCTAGGGGAAAAGTGCGCATACCTTTGTAATCGGGCGAGTTTCTACTTTCAGATGCAACAGAAATTTTGCGGATTGATCAATCCGTTCGCGAGATATGGCAGTTTGGAGATAAGAAACGCTTGAGAAACTCAAAATTTTCGCGGTTCTGATGCTCGACACGAATAACTAGAACCGCCTAGGGGAAAAGTGCGCATACCGTTGTAATCGGGCGAGTTTCTACTTTCAGGTGCAACAGAAATTTTGCGGATTGATCAATCCGTTCCCGAGATATGGCAGTTTGGAGGTAAGAAACGCTTGAGAAACTCAAAATTTTCGCAGTTCTGATGCTCCACACGAATAACTAGAACAGCCTAGGGGCAAAGTGCGCATACCGTTGTAATCGAGCGAGTTTCTACTTTCAGACGCAACAGACATTTTGCGGATTGGTCGATCCGTTCGCGAGATGTGGCAGTTTGGAAGTAAGAAACGCTTGAGAAACTCAAAATTTTCGCAGTTCTGATGCTCGAAACGAATAACTAGAACGGCCTAGGGGAAAACTACAACTACCGTTGTAATCGGGCGAGTTTCTACTTTCAGATGCAACAGAAATTTTGTGGATTGGTCAATCCGTTCGCGAGATGTGGCTGTTTGGAGGTAAGAAACGCTTGAGAAACTCAAAATTTTCGCAGTTCTGATGCTCCACACGAATAACTAGAACAGCCTAGGGGCAAAGTGCGCATACCGTTGTAATCGAGCGAGTTTCTACTTTCAGACGCAACAGACATTTTGCGGATTGGTCGATCCGTTCGCGAGATGTGGCAGTTTGGAAGTAAGAAACGCTTGAGAAACTCAAAATTTTCGCATTTCTGATGCTCGAAACGAATAACTAGAACCGCCTAGGGGAAAAGTGCGCATACCGTTGTAATCGGGCGAGTTTCTACTTTCAGATGCAACAGAAATTTTGCGGATTGGTCAATCCGTTCGCGAGATATGGCAGTTTGGATGTAAGAAACGATTGAGAAACTCAAAATTTTCGCATTTCTGATGCTCGACACGGATAACTAGAACGGCCCAGGGGAAAAGTGCGCATACCGTTGTAATCGGGCGAGTTTCTACTTTCAGACGCAACAGAAGTTTTGCGGATTGGTCGATCCGTTCGCGAGATGTGGCAGTTTGGAAGTAAGAAACGCTTGATAAACTCAAAATTTTCGCAGTTCTGATGCTCGAAACGAATAACTGGAACGGCCTAGGGGAAAACTACACATACCATTGTAATCGGGCGAGTTTCTACTTTCAGATGCAACAGAAATTTTGCGGATTGGTCGATCCGTTCGCGAGATGTGGCAGTTTGGAATTAAGAAACGCTTGAGAAACTCAAAATTTTCGCAGTTCTGATGCTCGAAACGAATAACTAGAGCGGCCTAGGGGAAAAGTGCGCATACCGTTGTAATCGGGCGAGTTTCTACTTTCAGATGCAACAGAAATTTTGGGGATTGATCAATCCGTTCGCGAGATATGGCAGTTTGGATATAAGAAACGCTTGAGAAACTCAAAATTTTCGCAGTTCTGATGCTCGAAACGAATGACTAGAACGGCCTAGGGGAAAACTACACATACCGTTGTAATCGGGCGAGTTTCTGCTTTCAGATGCAACAGAAATTTTGTGGATTGGTCAATCCGTTCGCGAGATGTGGCTGTTTGGAGGTAAGAAACGCTTGTGAAACTCAAAATTTTCGCAGTTCTGATGCTCCACACGAATAACTAGAACAGCCTAGGGGAAAAGTGCGCATACCGTTGTAATCGGGCGAGTTTCTACTTTCAGATGCAACAAAAATTATGCGGATTGGTCAATCCGTTCGCGAGATATGGCCGTTTGGATGTAAGAAACGCTTGAGAAACTCAAAATTTTCGCAGTTCTGATGCTCGAAACGAATGACTAGAACGGCCTAGGGGAGAAGTACGCACACCGTTGCAATCGGGCGAGTTTCTACTTTCAGATGCGACAGAAATTTTGCGGATTGGTCAATCCGTTCCCGAGATATGGCAGTTTGGAGGTAAGAAACGCTTGAGAAACTCAAAATTTTCGCAGTTCTGATGCTCGAAACGAATAACTAGAACGGCCTAGGGGAAAACTACACCTACCGTTGTAATCGGGCGAGTTTCTACTTTCAGATGCAACAGAAATTTTGTGGATTGGTCAATCCGTTCGCGAGATGTGGCTGTTTGGAGGTAAGAAACGCTTGAGAAACTCAAAATTTTCGCAGTTCTGATGCTCCACACGAATAACTAGAATAGCCTAGGGGAAAAGTGCGCATACCGTTGCAATCGGGCGAGTTTCTACTTTCAGATGCGACAGAAATTTTGCGGATTGGTCAATCCGTTCCCGAGATATGGCAGTTTGGAGGTAAGAAACGCTTGAGAAACTCAAAATTTTCGCAGTTCTGATGCTCGACACGAATAACTAGAACGGCCTAGGGGCAAAGTGCGCATACCGTTGTAATCGGGCGAGTTTCTACTTTCACGCAACAGAAATTTTGCGGATTGGTCGATCCGTTCGCGAGATGTGGCAGTTTGGAAGTAAGAAACGCTTGAGAAACTCAAAATTTTCGCAGTTGTGATGCTCGAAACGAATAACTAGAACGGCCTAGGGGAAAAGTGCGCATACCGTTGTAATCGGGCGAGTTTCTACTTTCAGATGCAACAAAAATTATGCGGATTGGTCAATCCGTTCGCGAGATATGGCCGTTTGGATGTAAGAAACGCTTGAGAAACTCAAAATTTTCGCAGTTCTGATGCTCGAAACGAATGACTAGAACGGCCTAGGGGAAAAGTGCGCATACCGTTGTAATCGGGCGAGTTTCTACTTTCAGATGCAACAGAAATTTTGCGGATTGATCAATCCGTTCGCGAGATATGGCAGTTTGGAGATAAGAAACGCTTGAGAAACTCAAAATTTTCGCAGTTCTGATGCTCGAAACGAGTAACTAGAACGGCCTAGGGGAAAAGTACGCATACCGTTGTAATCGGGTGAGTTTCTACTTTCAGATGCAACAGAAATTTTGCGGATTGGTCAATCCGTTCGCGAGATATGGCAGTTTGGAGATAAGAAACGCTTGAGAAACTCAAAATTTTCGCTGTTCTGATGCTCGAAACGAGTAACTAGAACGGCCAAGGGGAAAAGTACGCATACCGTTGTAATCGGGTGAGTTTCTACTTTCAGATGCAACAGAAATTTTGCGGATTGGTCAATCCGTTCGCGAGATATGGCAGTTTGGAGTTAAGAAACGCTTGAGAAACTCAAAATTTTCGCAGCTCTGATGCTCGAAACGAATAACTAGAACGGCCTAGGGGAAAACTACACCTACCGTTGTAATCGGGCGAGTTTCTACTTTGAGATGCAACAGAAATTTTGCGGATTGGTCAATCCGTTCGCGAGATATGGCAGTTTGGAGGTAAGAAACGCTTGAGAAACTCAAAATTTTCGCAATTCTGATGCTCGAAACGAATAACTGGCACGGCCTAGGGGAAAACTACACATACCGTTGTAATCGGGCGAGTCTCTACTTCAGATGCAACAGAGATTTTGCGGATTGGTCAATCCGTTCGCGAGATATGGCAGTTTGGAGGTAAGAAACGTTTGAGAAACTCAAAATTTTCGCAGTTCTGATTTTTTTTTTTTTTTTTTTTTTTTAACGTGGGGGATATCTTCGAAAGACCCCCCCGCCGCCTGGGGAGGGGCGGGGGGAGTGTGGGATTCCCCGCGCCCGGAAGGAAACCCATCGGGCGCGGGACCTACCCACTAAAACCCACCACGGTGGCCATCCTCGCACTATGCAGGGGGAGCACCTGGGACCGAAGACATCATAACATCAGGTGCTCCCCCGTGCAGGGCTCTCGCGCCCGTGTCCTCCCGTTCCAGGGAAGGGAGGGGGTACTTCACCCTCCCTTCCCTGTTTTCTCCTCGGCGCTCTGGCGCCCGACGTCGGAGCAGGGCCACACTGCTCCGACGTCCCACTCCCGGGGGCCGCCCGAGGGCGACCGCGAGTCCCACACTCGCGACCGCCCACGGCCCCCATAGCCGCGCCGGGGGCACGGCCCTGGGACCGTGCCGTCGGCGCGGCCGCACCCCGGCTCGTACGCTCCCGAGGGCGGCTTTGGCCTCTCCGCCCTCGAGAGCGTCGCCGTCCCTTACTCTACCCACCCCTCAGACGACGGGCGGTGGCACGAGCCTCAAGGGCTACGCACCCCCGCCCGCCGCTCTCAGGGTGGCCTCCCCGGCCCTTCCGGAGGCCCACCCGCCCCCGGCCTCGGACGGGGCCTCTCTCGCGGTCTCCCGCTCTCGCGAATGCGGCTCGCGGCCTCCTTCTGCGAGATTACCTCCTCGCAGAAGGAGGCCACGGCCCGCCACTTCGTCTCGCTGCCGAGCATGGCCTGTACCACGCCCGGCAGCGATAGGTCCGCCCCAATCACGGCCGTGAGGACACGGCGCTCCACCCCCCAGGCCGGACATACCTCGAGGGTGTGTTGCGCCGTGTCCTCGTCCGCTGGACAGTGCCAGCAGCGCGCCGCCTCTTCCACACCGATCCGGCACAGGTACTGACCGAAGCATCCGTGCCCGGACAGCACCTGCACCAACCGGTAGGTGAGTGAGCCGAAGCGCCTACCCAGCCACTCAAACAGGACCGGCCGGATAGCCCGGACAGTCCTCTGGCCGAACAACGGCTCGGCCAGCCGCTGCTGCCAAAGCTGCAGCATGGACTCCCGGGCCTGGCGCCTCAGGGCCTCCACCTCGCATCCCGCCAGGACCACCCCATCCTCGCGGGCGCGCATGCGGCCCTCGTAGAAAGCCGCATGCGCGCCCGCGATCAAGTCCGCCGGGGGTAGCCCTGACAGGACGCTCGCCGCCTCATACGAGACGGTCCGGTACCCCCGGGCGATCCGCAATGCAAGCCGCCTTTGAACCCGGCGCAGCAATACCTTGCTGCGCCGGGAGGCGGCCAGGTCGCCCGCCCACACGGGGGCCCCGTATAGGGCCACCGAGTGGACCATTCCCGCGTAGAGGCGGCGAACCCGGTCACTCGGGCCCCGCAGGTTGGGGAGGATACGGCCCAAAGCGCCAACTATCCTCTCCAACCGCGGGGCCAGGGCCCGGAAATGACCCTCGAAGCGCCAGTGGCTGTCGAGGTGAAGTCCCAGATATTTCATCTGAGACCTCACCTCGACGTCTGTCTCACCCACCCGGATCAGGGGGGGAGGCGGCTCTCCCCGGGGTCTATACATCCCGAGTACCTCGGTTTTGTGGAGAGCCACCTCCAAACCGATCCCCCTGATCCGGGAGACGACGCGCCGGGCACCGTCCTCGGCGGCCCGAACAGCCCCCCTCCAGTCCCCCCCGACGGCCAACAACAAGGTGTCGTCCGCGTAGCACGTCAGACTGACGCCGTCGGGGAGGTCTTCGGCCCGCAGGACGGTGTCGTACCCGAGGTTCCACAGCAGGGGTCCTAACACCGACCCCTGCGGAACCCCGGAGTACACCGCTCTCCTCTCCGTCCCGCACCGGCCCGGATACTCGATCCACCTGTCGCGGAGGTAGTCCTCGACGACTGCCCTAAGGTAGGCGGGGACTCGATGTTCCTCAAGCCCCCGCCTAATCGCCTCCCAGGGTAGGGTGTTAAACGCATTGGCGATGTCCAAGGACACCGCCAATGCCACCCCACCCCGGGAGACCGCCGAGGCCGAGAGGGACCGGACGCGTCGAATCGCGTCGATCGTCGACCGGCCCTCCCGGAACCCGAACTGGCACTCCGCCAGCCCGGGCCCACCCCGCGACAGGTGCCCGACGATGCGGGCCGCCACGACTCTTTCCAGGAGCTTGCCCACATCGTCGAGCAGGCAAATCGGCCGGTACGCGGACGGAGAGTCCGCGGGCCTACCCTCTTTCCGGAGGAGGACCATTCGGGCCACCTTCCATGCGGAGGGGAATCGCCCGGCCTCCAGGCAGCGGTCGAATAGCTCCCGGAGGCCGTCACCCAGGACGTCCGCGGCCAAGACCAAGACTCGGCCGGGCACTCCCGAAGGACCCGGGGCAGTATCCTTCGCCCCGAGTCTTCGGATGGCCGCGGCTAGCTCCCCAGCCGAGACCCCCAGCTCCGCGGACCAGGTGGTCGGGTCCGCAGAGGGACGTGGCCCGCTCTCCCCCACGATCGGGAAGAGCGTGTCGACCACGTCCCTCAAGAGCTGGGGGTCGAGACCCTCGGTGATCGGGGGCGCCCATGGCCGGAGTTTATTCAGAACTATCCGGTATGGGCGCCCCCATGGATCCCGCTCGAGGGTCTCGAGGAGCTCCTTCCAGCTCTGGGCCTTGGCCCGTTTGATGGCGACCTGCAGAGCCCTCTTTCCCGCGCGATAGGACTCGTACAGTTCCGCCGCCCTAGCCCGCGCGCCGTCGTCGCCGTTCCGTCCGGCCCGACGACGCGCGCGGGTGTACTGGCGTCGGGCCCGGACGCATGCTGTCCGCAATTCCCCGATTTCGCCCGACCACCAGTACACCGCCCGACGAGGAGACCGCGGCCCGGCCCGGGGCATCGCCGCGTCGCAAATGCGCGCGACGGCGCTCCCGAGCCGAGCCACGGCCTCCTCCAGGTCGGGCAGCCTGGTCTCCCGTCGAGGCCAGGTTTCGGCCAGAGCGGCTGCCACCAGGACGTCCTTGTCAAGGCGCCGAAGCGCCCATCTGCGTGGTGGTGGTGGGGCGCTACCCGCTCCCGGGCGGAGGCGTCGGTGCGGGGCCGCGGCGGCCTCGGGGGAGGTCAAGACCACGCGGATATACCGGTGGTCCGATAATGTCTCCTCCCCCACCACCACGTCCCACCCGGACACCATACGCGCGGCGCCGGGGGATCCAAACGTCAAATCCACTATGGACCCTCCCCCGCGCCGCACGCACGTCAGCTCCGACCCCCGGTTAATCAACCGGAGGTCGAAGCCCGCCGCCCAGTCGCCCAGAGCCTCGCCCCTCCGATTGGTCCTGGCGGACCCCCATGCCACAGACCAGGCATTGAAGTCCCCCAGGACCAGCACCGGCCGGGGCGCAATCCTTGTGAGGCACGCCCCCACCCCGGCCAGGTACTGCTCGAAGGCAGCAAGGCCGCAGTTGGGCGAGACGTAGCACCCCACCACGGCGACTCCCCCCCACTGGACGGCGACGAATCCCGCCCCGTTCTCCAGTAAGGAGAACGGAGGGGACCCGTCACCGCCCTGCCACACAGCCGCCACCAAGCCGCCCGCATCCCCCATCCAATGCGGATGGTCGGGGACGCGGTACGGCTCGGCGGCGACTGCCAGACCACCCCCCCACTCCGCCAGCGTCTGACACATCAGGTCCTGCGCTGCACGGCAGTGGTTGAGGTTGGCCTGCAGGAGGAGGCGGGGAGCCATTATTTGATGGCCTCCTCACCGCCTCCTGGTGGCACCTCCGTGAGGACGGCGGCGGGGCCGATGTCCACCTCCATCGCGGACACCAACGCCGTCGCCGCCTCCGACCTCTTCCTTGCGGCCGTCGCGTCGGTCGCGGCCAGGTCCGCGGGCGCCGCGGCGCCCGCAGCTGGGGCCGCTCTCACCGGCGCCGGGAGCGGCCCCGGCGCCCCCCTCCTCTGCCCTCGTCGGGATGGGGGGGTACATTGCTTGCCCCCCATTCGGTGCGCGGCGGGTCTCCCCATGTCCGCACACAGCGGGCACTTGGGGGCCGCCGCGCAGTGGCTCGCGCGGTGGCCTTCGGCACCGCAGCGGTAACAAGCACCGCTGCGGTCCACCGCGGAGGTGCACCGCTGCCTGACATGGCCCGTCTCCAGGCAGCGGTAGCACTGGAGTGGGCGTTGTGCGAGGACCTCGATCCTCGCCGACACCCACCCCACCACGATCCTCCCGACTGCTTCTAACTTCCGGGCAGCCGGAAGAGGGCACCGTGCCCACACCGCTCCCAGGCCGGAGGAGGACCGCCGGACCTCCCCGGTCCGGATGTCCCCCTCAGAGCAGCCACCGGCCTGGGCCAGCGCCCTGGCCACCTCCTCCCGGGTGACCGAGTCGTCCAGCCCACAAACGCGCAGCTCCGCGCTCTTTGTGGGCCGGGCGACCCTGACACCCCGGGGTGCCAAGGCCTCGCCCAGCTTTTCGGCCAGTCGGTCCGCCCTGGCTGCGTTGTCGGGGCCGCTCACGCGCAGCATGAGCGCCCCCGTCACCGCGCATCTCGGGCGGACCGACTCGATGGCGAGTGCGGACAAGGATATATTTTCCTTGGCCGCTGCCATCACCTCCCCGTAGGAGACGCCCCCCCCCCCTCCGGGACGGTCAGCATGACTGCTGCCGTTGAAGGGGGGCGTCCCAGACGGGGCTTCGCCCTCCCCGCCTTTCCGTCCCTCTTCGGGGCAACCGGCGGGGGAGGCGGCGGCACCCGGGCCGCCCTCCTCGCCGTCCTTCCCGCCCTTCGGCCCAGCACTTCGGTCCACAAGGGACCGGATGGGGGCGGCGGCGGAGGCATTTGTGCCCCCGCCGTCGCCCCCACCACGGCACCCCTGCCCTTCGTCTTTGCCGCAGGGTCCGGAACCGCGATGGTCCCCCCCTGCGGTCCCCCGCCCCCCGGTTGTTTCCCGGGCCCGGTCCTCGGTCCCGCCGGCGCTCCGCCCTTGGGGCGAAGCGCCGCCCGGATTTCGCCGCGGATGACGGCCATCATGGCCGCCATCTTGGCGTCCATGAGGAGCTCGATGCTCCTCATGGACGTCGCTGGTGTGGGGGGAGCTCCCGCCTTCCCCCTCCCACACGTGCAGTCGCCCGTCGGCCCCGGATGAGGGCGCCTCCTAAGAGCGTCCGTCTCCCTCCGCGAGCACGCCAGCTCGTCTTGCAGCGCCTCCACACGCTGCCTTAGCTGGGCGTTCGTGCTCTCCAAGGCAGCTGGGACACGTCGTCCCAGCTCCTGGAGAGCCCTCCGCGCCTCCGTCGCGGCCTGGCCAACCGACCTCGCGGAGGCTGTAGTCAGCCCCCGCGAGGTGGTGGCCACCTTCTCAATAGACCTCAGGGACGAGGCAATACGGGCCGATACATGGGCCGTATCCTCGTCCCTGAGGTCCTCCTCCCCGTCGCTCACCGTGAGCAACGGTGGAGCAGCGGACGTGGACGGAGCTTCCTCCGTCCTCCGCCCCTCCACCGTCCTGCGCCTCTTTACGCCCGCGGCGCTGGTCGCGGACGCCAGGGACGAGACCGACGCCGTCTCGTCCCCCTCCTCGAACGGCGCCGGGTGGGGCACGAGTGCCCCCTCCGTCGCCACACTTCGCGCCACACGCTCTGACCCCCCTCCCCCTTTTTTTCTTTTTTGGAATATTACTCATTCTTTTCCCACGCGTAGGTCGGAAAGTAAGTCGACCCGGGCAGAGCCGCCATACCCGGGCAGGCCTAAATACTCCGGGGGGTCGGCAGGTACCCCGGAGTTGGCCGCTTGGGATTGGGGCCTCCCCCCCAACCACGCATCCCATCACCGCGCACCGTAGCTTAGGATTGGAGGGCAATTTATAGAGTTACCATCCTCGCGGCCCGGGCGGTAAAGCCAAGGCCCCCGTCCCTCCTGCCGTCACGTACCACTCGCAAAGCCAAAAGAGGAATTGGGAGTGGGTCGTTGCGACGACCAACAGGAGTCTTACGGTGTGGTTTGGCATCGGGCACCTCGGGTTTGCCAGTCCCGTACTGTAGCAACAAGCTACAGCCCCTGAGGGATTCGCAGTTCTGATGCTCGAAACGAATAACTGGAACGGCCTAGGGGAAAAGTACGCATACCGTTGTAATCGGGCGAGTTTCTACTTTCAGATGCAACAGAAATTTTGCGGATTGATCAATCCGTTCGCGAGATATGGCAGTTTGGAGATAAGAAACGCTTGAGAAACTCAAAATTTTCGCAGTTCTGATGCTCGAAACGAATGACTAGAACGGCCTAGGGGAGAAGTACGCACACCGTTGTAATCGGGCGAGTTTCTACTTTCAGATGCAACCGAAATTTTGCGGATTGGTCAATCCGTTCCCGAGATATGGCAGTTTGGAGGTAAGAAACGCTTGAGAAACTCAATATTTTCGCAGTTCTGATGCTCGACACGAATAACTAGAACGGCCTAGGGGCAAAGTGCGCATACCGTTGTAATCGGGCGAGTTTCTGCTTTCAGACGCAACAGAAATTTTGCGGATTGGTCGATCCGTTCGCGAGATATGGCAGTTTGGATTTAAGAAACGCTTGAGAACCTCAAAATTTTCGCAGTTCTGATGCTCGAAACGAATAACTAGAACGGCCTAGGGGAAAACTACACCTACCGTTGTAATCGGGCGAGTTTCTACTTTCAGATGCAACAGAAATTTTGTGGATAGGTCAATCCGTTCGCGAGATGTGGCTGTTTGGAGGAAAGAAACGCTTGAGAAACTCAAAATTTTCGCAGTTCTGATGCTCGAAACGAATAACTAGAGCGGCCTAGGGGAAAAGTGCGCATACCGTTGGAATCGGGCGAGTTTCTACTTTCAGATGCAACAGAAATTTTGCGGATTGATCAATCCGTTCGCGAGATATGATTGTTTGGAGATAAGAAACGCTTGAGAAACTCAAAATTTTCGCAGTTCTGATGCTCGAAACGAATGACTAGAACGGCCTGGGGGAGAAGTACGCACACCGTTGCAATCGGGCGAGTTTCTACTTTCAGATGCAACAGAAATTTTGCGGATTGGTCAATCCGTTCCCGAGATATGGCAGTTTGGAGGTAAGAAACGCTTGAGAAACTCAAAATTTTCGCAGTTCTGATGCTCCACACGAATAACTAGAACGGCCTAGGGGCAAAGTGTGCTTACCGTTGTAATCGGGCGAGGTTCTACTTTCAGACGCAACAGAAATTTTGCGGATTGGTCGATCCGTTCGCGAGATGTGGCAGTTTGGAAGTAAGAAACGCTTGAGAAACTCAAAATTTTCGCAGTTCTGATGCTCGAAACGAATGACTAGAACGGCCTAGGGGAGAAGTACGCATACCGTTGTAATCGGGCGAGTTTCTACTTTCAGATGCAACAGAAATTTTGCGGATTGGTCAATCCGTTCGCGAGATATGGCCGTTTGGATGTAAGAAATGCTTGAGAAGCTCAAAATTTTCGCAGCTCTGATGCTCGAAACGAATAACTAGTACGGCCTAGGGGCAAAGTGCGCATACCGTTGTAATCGAGCGAGTTTCTGCTTTCAGACGCAACAGACATTTTGCGGATTGGTCGATCCGTTCGCGAGATGTGGCAGTTTGGAAGTAAGAAACGCTTGAGAAACTCAAAATTTTCGCACTTCTGATGCTCGAAACGAATAACTAGAACGGCCTAGGGGAAAACTACACCTACCGTTGTAATCGGGCGAGTTTCTAATTTCAGATGCAACAGAAATTTTGCGGATGGGTCAATCCCTTCGCGAGATATGGCACTGTGGAAGTATGAAACGCTTGAGAAACTCAAAATTTTCGCAGTTCTGATGCTCGAAACGAATAACTAGAACCGCCTAGGGGAAAAGTGCGCATACCGTTGTAATCGGGCGAGTTTCTACTTTCAGATGCAACAGAAATTTTGCGGATTGGTCAATCTGTTCGCGAGATATGGCAGTTTGGATGTAAGAAACGCTTGAGAAAAACAAAATTTTCGCAGTTCTGATGCTCGACACGAATAACTAGAACGGCCTAGGGGAAAAGTGCGCATACCGTTGTAATCGGGCGAGTTTCTACTTTCAGACGCAACAGAAATTTTGCGGATTGGTCGATCCGTTCGCGAGATGTGGCAGTTTGGAAGTAAGAAACGCTTGATAAACTCAAAATTTTCGCAGTTCTGATGCTCGAAACGAATAACTGGAACGGCCTAGGGGAAAACTACACATACCGTTGTAATCGGGCGAGTTTCTACTTTCAGATGCAACAGAAATTATGCGGATTGGTCAATCCGTTCGCGAGATATGGCCGTTTGGATGTAAGAAACGCTTGAGAAACTCAAAATTTTCGCAGTTCTGATGCTCGAAACGAATAACTAGAACGGCCTAGGGGCAAAGTGCGCATACCGTTGTAATCGAGCGAGTTTCTGCTTTCAGACGCAACAGACATTTTGCGGATTGGTCGATCCGTTCGCGAGATGTGGCAGTTTGGAAGTAAGAAACGCTTGAGAAACTCAATATTTTCGCAGTTCTGATGCTCGAAACGAATAACTAGAACGGCCTAGGGGAAAACTACACCTAGCGTTGTAATCGGGCGAGTTTCTACTTTCAGATGCAACAGAAATTTTGCGGATTGTTCAATCCCTTCGCGAGATATGGCAGTTTGGAAGTATGAAACGCTTGAGAAACTCAAAATTTTCGCAGTTCTGATGCTCGAAACGAATAACTAGAACAGCCTAGGGGAAAAGTGCGCATACCGTTGTAATCGGGCGAGTTTCTACTTTCAGATGCAACAGAAATTATGCGGATTGGTCAATCCGTTCGCGAGATATGGCCGTTTGGATGTAAGAAACGCTTGAGAAACTCAAAATTTTCGCAGTTCTGATGCTCGACACGAATAACTAGAACGGCCTAGGGGCAAAGTGCGCATACCGTTGTAATCGAGCGAGTTTCTGCTTTCAGACGCAACAGACATTTTGCGGATTGGTCGATCCGTTCGCGAGATGTGGCAGTTTGGAAGTAAGAAACGCTTGAGAAACTCAAAATTTTCGCAGTTCTGATGCTCGAAACGAATAACTAGAACGGCCTAGGGGAAAACTACACCTACCGTTGTAATCGGGCGAGTTTCTACTTTCAGATGCAACAGAAATTTTGCGGATTGGTCAATCCCTTCGCGAGATATGGCAGTTTGGATGTAAGAAACGCTTGAGAAACTCAAAATTTTCGCAGTTCTGATGCTCGACACGAATAACTAGAACGGCCTAGGGGAAAAGTGCGCATACCGTTGTAATCGGGCGAGTTTCTACTTTCAGACGCAACAGAAATTTTGCGGATTGGTCGATCCGTTCGCGAGATGTGGCAGTTTGGAAGTAAGAAACGCTTGATAAACTCAAAATTTTCGCAGTTCTGATGCTCGAAACGAATAACTGGAACGGCCTAGGGGAGAACTACACATACCGTTGTAATCGGGCGAGTTTCTACTTTCAGATGCAACAGAAATTTTGCGGATTGGTCGATCCGTTCGCGAGATGTGGCAGTTTGGAATTAAGAAATGCTTGAGAAACTCAAAATTTTCGCAGTTCTGACGCTCGAAACGAATGACTAGAACGGCCTAGGGGAGAAGTACGCAGACCGTTGCAATCGGGCGAGTTTCTACTTTCAGATGCGACAGAAATTTTGCGGATTGGTCAATCCGTTCCCGAGATATGGCAGTTTGGAGGTAAGAAACGCTTGAGAAACTCAAAATTTTCGCAGTTCTGATGCTCGACACGAATAACTAGAACGGCCTAGGGGACATGTGCGCATACCGTTGTAATCGGGCGAGGTTCTACCTTCAAATGCAACAAAAATTTTGCGAATTGGTCAATCCGTTCGCGAGATGTGGCAGTTTGGAATTAAGAAACGCTTGAGAAACTCAAAATTTTCGCAGTTCTGATGCTCGAAACGAATAACTAGAACGGCCTAGGGGAAAAGTACGCATACCGATGTAATAGGGCGAGTATCTACTTTCAGGTGCAACAGAAATTTTGCGGATTGATCAATCCGTTCGCGAGAGATGGCAGTTTGGAGATAAGAAACGCTTGAGAAACTCAAAATTTTCGCAGTTCTGGTGCTCGAAACGAATGACTAGAACGGCCTAGGGGAGAAGTACGCATACCGTTGTAATCGGGCGAGTTTCTACTTTCAGATGCAACAGAAATTTTGCGGATTGGTCAATCCGTTCGCGAGATATGGCAGTTTGGATGTAAGAAACGCTTGAGAAACTGAAAATTTTCGCAGTTCTGATGCTCCACACGAATAACTAGATCGGCCTATGGTAAAAGTGCGCATACCGTTGTAATCGGGCGAGTTTCTACTTTCAGATGCGACAGAAATTATGCGGATTGGTCAATCCGTTCGCGAGATATGGCCGTTTGGATGTAAGAAACGCTTGAGAAACTCAAAATTTTCGCAGTTCTGATGCTCGAAACGAATAACTAGAACGGCCTAGGGTAAAAGAGCGCATACCGTTGTAATCGGGCGAGTTTCTACTTTCAGATGCAACAGAAATTATGCGGATTGGTCAATCCGTTCGCGAGATATGGCAGTTTGGAGGTAAGAAACGCTTGAGAAACTCAAAATTTTCGCAGTTCTGATGCTCGAAACGAATAACTGGAACGGCCTAGGGGAAAACTACACATACCGTTGTAATCGGGCGAGTTTCTACTTTCAGATGCAACAGAAATTTTGCGGATTGGTCAATCCGTTCGCGAGATATGGCAGTTTGGAGGTAAGAAACGCTTGAGAAACTCAAAATTTTCGCAGTTCTGATGCTCCACACGAATAACTAGAACGGCCTAGGGGAAAAGTGCGCATACCGTTGTAATCGGGCGAGGTTCTACTTTCAAATGCAACAAAAATTTTGCGGATTGGTCAATCCGTTCGCGAGATGTGGCAGTTTGGAATTAAGAAACGCTTGAGAAACTCAAAATTTTCGCAGTTCTGATGCTCGAAACGAATAACTAGAACGGCCTAGGGGAAAAGTACGCATACCGATGTAATAGGGCGAGTTTCTACTTTCAGATGCAACAGACATTTTGCGGATTGGTCGATCCGTTCGCGAGATATGGCTGTTTGGAAGTAAGAAACGCTTGAGAAACTCAAAATTTTCGCAGTTCTGATGCTCGAAACGAATAACTAGAGCGGCCTAGGGGAAAAGTGCGCATACCGTTGTAATCGGGCGAGTTTCTACTTTCAGATGCAACAGAAATTTTGGGGATTGATCAATCCGTTCGCGAGATATGGCAGTTTGGATTTAAGAAACGCTTGAGAACCTCAAAATTTTCGCAGTTCTGATGCTCGAAACGAATAACTAGAACGGCCTAGGGGACATGTGCGCATACCGTTGTAATCGGGCGAGGTTCTACTTTCAAATGCAACAAAAATTTTGCGGATTGGTCAATCCGTTCGCGAGATGTGGCAGTTTGGAATTAAGAAACGCTTGAGAAACTCAAAATTTTCGCAGTTCTGATGCTCGAAACGAATAACTAGAACGGCCTAGGGGAAAAGTACGCATACCGATGTAATAGGGCGAGTTTCTACTTTCAGATGCAACAGACATTTTGCGGATTGGTCGATCCGTTCGCGAGATATGGCAGTTTGGAAGTAAGAAACGCTTGAGAAACTCAAAATTTTCGCAGTTCTGATGCTCGAAACGAATAACTAGAGCGGCCTAGGGGAAAAGTGCGCATACCGTTGTAATCGGGCGAGTTTCTACTTTCAGATGCAACAGAAATTTTGGGGATTGATCAATCCGTTCGCGAGATATGGCAGTTTGGATTTAAGAAACGCTTGAGAACCTCAAAATTTTCGCAGTTCTGATGCTCGAAACGAATAACTAGAACGGCCTAGGGGAAAACTACACCTACCGTTGTAATCGGGCGAGTTTCTACTTTCAGATGCAACAGAAATTTTGTGGATTGATGAATCCGTTCGCGAGATGTGGCTGTTTGGAGGAAAGAAACGCTTGAGAAACTCAAAATTTTCGCAGTTCTGATGCTCGAAACGGATAACTAGAGCGGCCTAGGGGAAAAGTGCGCACACCGTTGGAATCGGGCGAGTTTCTACTTTCAGATGCAACAGAAATTTTGCGGATTGATCAATCCGTTCGCGAGATATGGCAGTTTGGATTTAAGAAACGCTTGAGAACCTCAAAATTTTCGCAGTTCTGATGCTCGAAACGAATAACTAGAACGGCCTAGGGGAAAACTAAACCTACCGTTGTAATCGGGCGAGTTTCTACTTTCAGATGCAACAGAAATTTTGTGGATTGGCCAACCCGTTCGCGAGATGTGGCTGTTTGGAGGTAAGAAACGCTTGAGAAACTCAAAATTTTCGCATTTCTGATGCTCGAAACGAATAACTAGAACCGCCTAGGGGAAAAGTGCGCATACCGTTGTAATCGGGCGAGTTTCTACTTTCAGATGCAACAGAAATTTTGCGGATTGGTCAATCCGTTCGCGAGATATGGCAGTTTGGATGTAAGAAACGCTTGAGAAACTCAAAATTTTCGCAGTTCTGATGCTCGAAACGAATGGCTAGAACGGCCTAGGGGAAAACTACACATACCGTTGTAATCGGGCGAGGTTCTACTTTCAGATGCAACAGAAATTTTGCGAATTGGTCGATCCGTTCGCGAGATGTGGCAGTTTGGAATTAAGAAACGCTTGAGAAACTCAAAATTTTCGCAGTTCTGATGCTCGAAACGAATAACTAGAGCGGCCTAGGGGAAAAGTGCGCATACCGTTGTAATCGGGCGAGTTTCTACTTTCAGATGCAACAGAAATTTTGGGGATTGATCAATCCGTTCGCGAGATATGGCAGTTTGGATGTAAGAAACGCTTGAGAAACTCAAAATTTTCGCAGTTCTGATGCTCGAAACGAATAACTAGAACGGCCTAGGGGAAAACTACACCTACCGTTGTAATCGGGCGAGTTTCTACTTTCAGATGCAACAGAAATTTTGTGGATAGGTCAATCCGTTCGCGAGATGTGGCTGTTTGGAGGAAAGAAACGCTTGAGAAACTCAAAATTTTCGCAGTTCTGATGCTCGAAACGAATAACTAGAGCGGCCTAGGGGAAAAGTGCGCATACCGTTGGAATCGGGCGAGTTTCTACTTTCAGATGCAACAGAAATTTTGCGGATTGATCAATCCGTTCGCGAGATATGATTGTTTGGAGATAAGAAACGCTTGAGAAACTCAAAATTTTCGCAGTTCTGATGCTCGAAACGAATGACTAGAACGGCCTGGGGGAGAAGTACGCACACCGTTGCAATCGGGCGAGTTTCTACTTTCAGATGCAACAGAAATTTTGCGGATTGGTCAATCCGTTCCCGAGATATGGCAGTTTGGAGGTAAGAAACGCTTGAGAAACTCAAAATTTTCGCAGTTCTGATGCTCCACACGAATAACTAGAACGGCCTAGGGGCAAAGTGCGCTTACCGTTGTAATCGGGCGAGGTTCTACTTTCAGACGCAACAGAAATTTTGCGGATTGGTCGATCCGTTCGCGAGATGTGGCAGTTTGGAAGTAAGAAACGCTTGAGAAACTCAAAATTTTCGCAGTTCTGATGCTCGAAACGAATGACTAGAACGGCCTAGGGGAGAAGTACGCATACCGTTGTAATCGGGCGAGTTTCTACTTTCAGATGCAACAGAAATTTTGCGGATTGGTCAATCCGTTCGCGAGATATGGCCGTTTGGATGTAAGAAATGCTTGAGAAGCTCAAAATTTTCGCAGCTCTGATGCTCGAAACGAATAACTAGAACGGCCTAGGGGCAAAGTGCGCATACCGTTGTAATCGAGCGAGTTTCTGCTTTCAGACGCAACAGACATTTTGCGGATTGGTCGATCCGTTCGCGAGATGTGGCAGTTTGGAAGTAAGAAACGCTTGAGAAACTCAAAATTTTCGCACTTCTGATGCTCGAAACGAATAACTAGAACGGCCTAGGGGAAAACTACACCTACCGTTGTAATCGGGCGAGTTTCTACTTTCAGATGCAACAGAAATTTTGCGGATTGGTCAATCCCTTCGCGAGATATGGCACTGTGGAAGTATGAAACGCTTGAGAAACTCAAAATTTTCGCAGTTCTGATGCTCGAAACGAATAACTAGAACCGCCTAGGGGAAAAGTGCGCATACCGTTGTAATCGGGCGAGTTTCTACTTTCAGATGCAACAGAAATTTTGCGGATTGGTCAATCCGTTCGCGAGATATGGCAGTTTGGATGTAAGAAACGCTTGAGAAAAACAAAATTTTCGCAGTTCTGATGCTCGACACGAATAACTAGAACGGCCTAGGGGCAAAGTGCGCATACCGTTGTAATCGGGCGGGTTTCTACTTTCAGACGCAACAGAAATTTTGCGGATTGGTCGATCCGTTCGCGAGATGTGGCAGTTTGGAAGTAAGAAACGCTTGAGAAACTCAAAATTTTCGCATTTCTGATGCTCGAAACGAATAACTAGAACGGCCTAGGGGACATGTGCGCATACCGTTGTAATCGGGCGAGGTTCTACTTTCAAATGCAACAAAAATTTTGCGGATTGGTCAATCCGTTCGCGAGATGTGGCAGTTTGGAATTAAGAAACGCTTGAGAAACTCAAAATTTTCGCAGTTCTGATGCTCGAAACGAATAACTAGAACGGCCTAGGGGAAAAGTACGCATACCGATGTAATAGGGCGAGTATCTACTTTCAGATGCAACAGAAATTTTGCGGATTGATCAATCCGTTCGCGAGATATGGCAGTTTGGAGATAAGAAACGCTTGAGAAACTCAAAATTTTCGCAGTTCAGGTGCTCGAAACGAATGACTAGAACGGCCTAGGGGAGAAGTACGCATACCGTTGTAATCGGGCGAGTTTCTACTTTCAGATGCAACAGAAATTTTGCGGATTGGTCAATCCGTTCGCGAGATATGGCAGTTTGGATGTAAGAAACGCTTGAGAAACTCAAAATTTTCGCAGTTCTGATGCTCGAAACGAATAACTGGAACGGCCTAGGGGAAAACTACACATACCGTTGTAATCGGGCGAGTTTCTACTTTCAGATGCAACAGAAATTTTGCGGATTGGTCGATCCGTTCGCGAGATGTGGCAGTTTGGAATTAAGAAATGCTTGAGAAACTCAAAATTTTCGCAGTTCTGATGCTCGAAACGAATAACTAGAACGGCCTAGGGGAAAAGTACGCATACCGATGTAATAGGGCGAGTATCTACTTTCAGATGCAACAGAAATTTTGCGGATTGATCAATCCGTTCGCGAGATATGGCAGTTTGGAGATAAGAAACGCTTGAGAAACTCAAAATTTTCGCAGTTCTGGTGCTCGAAACGAATGACTAGAACGGCCTAGGGGAGAAGTACGCATACCGTTGTAATCGGGCGAGTTTCTACTTTCAGATGCAACAGAAATTTTGCGGATTGGTCAATCCGTTCGCGAGATATGGCAGTTTGGATGTATGAAACGCTTGAGAAACTGAAAATTTTCGCAGTTCTGATGCTCCACACGAATAACTAGAACGGCCTATGGTAAAAGTGCGCATACCGTTGTAATCGGGCGAGTTTCTACTTTCAGATGCGACAGAAATTATGCGGATTGGTCAATCCGTTCGCGAGATATGGCCGTTTGGATGTAAGAAACGCTTGAGAAACTCAAAATTTTCGCAGTTCTGATGCTCGAAACGAATAACTAGAACGGCCTAGGGTAAAAGAGCGCATACCGTTGTAATCGGGCGAGTTTCTACTTTCAGATGCGACAGAAGTTATGCGGATTGGTCAATCCGTTCGCGAGATATGGCCGTTTGGATGTAAGAAACGCTTGAGAAACTCAAAATTTTCGCAGTTCTGATGCTCGAAACGAATAACTAGAACGGCCTAGGGTAAAAGAGCGCATACCGTTGTAATCGGGCGAGTTTCTACTTTCAGATGCAACAGAAATTATGCGGATTGGTCAATCCGTTCGCGAGATATGGCAGTTTGGAGGTAAGAAACGCTTGAGAAACTCAAAATTTTCGCTGTTCTGATGCTCGAAACGAATGACTGGAACGGCCTAGGGGAAAACTACACATACCGTAGTAATCGGGCGAGTTTCTACTTTCAGATGCAACAAAAATTATGCGGATTGGTCAATCCGTTCGCGAGATATGGCCGTTTGGATGTAAGAAACGCTTGAGAAACTCAAAATTTTCGCAGTTCTGATGCTCGAAACGAATAACTAGAACGGCCTAGGGGACATGTGCGCATACCGTTGTAATCGGGCGAGGTTCTACTTTCAAATGCAACAAAAATTTTGCGGATTGGTCAATCCGTTCGCGAGATGTGGCAGTTTGGAATTAAGAAACGCTTGAGAAACTCAAAATTTTCGCAGTTCTGATGCTCGAAACGAATAACTAGAACGGCCTAGGGGAAAAGTACGCATACCGATGTAATAGGGCGAGTTTCTACTTTCAGATGCAACAGACATTTTGCGGATTGGTCGATCCGTTCGCGAGATATTGCAGTTTGGAAGTAAGAAACGCTTGAGAAACTCAAAATTTTCGCAGTTCTGATGCTCGAAACGAATAACTGTAACGGCCTATGGGAGAAGGACGCATACCGTTGTAATCGGGCGAGTTTCTACTTTCAGATGCAACAGAAATTTTGCGGATTGATCAATCCGTTCGCGAGATATGGCAGTTTGGAGATAAGAAACGCTTGAGAAACTCAAAATTTTCGCAGTTCTGGTGCTCGAAACGAATGACTAGAACGGCCTAGGGGAGAAGTACGCATACCGTTGTAATCGGGCGAGTTTCTACTTTCAGATGCGACATAAATTATGCGGATTGGTCCATCCGTTCGCGAGATATGGCCGTTTGGATGTAAGAAACGCTTGAGAAACTCAAAATTTTCGCAGTTCTGATGCTCGAAACGAATAACTAGAACGGCCTAGGGGAAAAGAGCGCATACCGTTGTAATCGGGCGAGTTTCTACTTTCAGATGCAACAGAAATTATGCGGATTGGTCAATCCGTTCGCGAGATATGGCAGTTTGGAGGTAAGAAACGCTTGAGAAACTCAAAATTTTCGCAGTTCTGATGCTCGAAACGAATAACTGGAACGGCCTAGGGGAAAACTACACATACCGTTGTAATCGGGCGAGCCTTTACTTCAGCTGCAACAGAAATTTTGCGGATTGGTCAATCCGTTCGCGAGATATGGCAGTTTGGAGGTAAGAAACGCTTGAGAAACTCAAAATTTTCGCAGTTCTGATGCTCGAAACGAATAACTGGAACGGCCTAGGGGAAGATAACACATACCGTTGTAATCGGGCGAGTTTCTACTTTCAGACGCAACAGAAATTTTGCGGATTGGTCGATCCGTTCGCGAGATGTGGCAGTTTGGAAGTAAGAAACGCTTGAGAAACTCAAAATTTCCGCAGTTCTGATGCTCGACACGAATAACTAGAACGGCCTAGGGGCAAAGTGCGCATACCGTTGTAATCGAGCGAGTTTCTGCTTTCAGACGCAACAGACATTTTGCGGATTGGTCGATCCGTTCGCGAGATGTGGCAGTTTGGAAGTAAGAAACGCTTGAGAAACTCAAAATTTTCGCAGTTCTGATGCTCGAAACGAATAACTAGAACGGCCTAGGGGAAAACTACACCTACCGTTGTAATCGGGCGAGTTTCTACTTTCAGATGCAACAGAAATTTTGCGGATTGGTCAATCCCTTCGCGAGATATAGCAGTTTGGAAGTATGAAACGCTTGAGAAACTCAAAATTTTCGCAGTTCTGATGCTCGAAACGAATAACTAGAACGGCCTAGGGGAAAAGTACGCATACCGATGTAATAGGGCGAGTATCTACTTTCAGATGCAACAGACATTTTGCGGATTGGTCGATCCGTTCGCGAGATATGGCAGTTTGGAAGTAAGAAACGCTTGAGAAGCTCAAAATTTTCGCAGTTCTGATGCTCGAAACGAATAACTAGAACGGCCTAGGGGAAAAGTACGCATACCGATGTAATAGGGCGAGTTTCTACTTTCAGATGCAACAGACATTTTGCGGATTGGTCGATCCGTTCGCGAGATATGGCAGTTTGGAAGTAAGAAGCGCTTGAGAAACTCAAAATTTTCGCAGTTCTGATGCTCGAAACGAATAACTGTAACGGCCTATGGGAGAAGGACGCATACCGTTGTAATCGGGCGAGTTACTACTTTCAGATGCAACAGAAATTTTGCGGATTGATCAATCCGTTCGCGAGATATGGCAGTTTGGATATAAGAAACGCTTGAGAAACTCAAAATTTTCGCAGTTCTGATGCTCGAAACGAATGACTAGAACGGCCTATGGTAAAAGTGCGCATACCGTTGTAATCGGGCGAGTTTCTACTTTCAGATGCGACAGAAATTATGCGGATTGGTCAATCCGTTCGCGAGATATGGCCGTTTGGATGTAAGAAACGCTTGAGAAACTCAAAATTTTCGCAGTTCTGATGCTCGAAATGAATAACTAGAACGGCCTAGGGGACATGTGCGCATACCGTTGTAATCGGGCGAGGTTCTACTTTCAAATGCAACAAAAATTTTGCGGATTGGTCAATCCGTTCGCGAGATGTGGCAGTTTGGAATTAAGAAACGCTTGAGAAACTCAAAATTTTCGCAGTTCTGATGCTCGAAACGAATAACTAGAACGGCCTAGGGGAAAAGTACGCATACCGATGTAATAGGGCGAGTTTCTACTTTCAGATGAAACAGACATTTTGCGGATTGGTCGATCCGTTCGCGAGATATGGCAGTTTGGAAGTAAGAAACGCTTGAGAAACTCAAAATTTTCGCAGTTCTGATGCTCGAAACGAATAACTGTAACGGCCTATGGGAGAAGGACGCATACCGTTGTAATCGGGCGAGTTACTACTTTCAGATGCAACAGAAATTTTGCGGATTGATCAATCCGTTCGCGAGATATGGCAGTTTGGATATAAGAAACGCTTGAGAAACTCAAAATTTTCGCAGTTCTGATGCTCGAAACGAATGACTAGAACGGCCTATGGTAAAAGTGCGCATACCGTTGTAATCGGGCGAGTTTCTACTTTCAGATGCGACAGAAATTATGCGGATTGGTCAATCCGTTCGCGAGATATGGCCGTTTGGATGTAAGAAACGCTTGAGAAACTCAAAATTTTCGCAGTTCTGATGCTCGAAACGAATAACTGGAACTGCCTAGGGGAAAACTACACATACCGTTGTAATCGGGCGAGTTTCTACTTTCAGATGCAACAGAAATTTTGCGGATTGGTCGATCCGTTCGCGAGATGTGGCAGTTTGGAATTAAGAAATGCTTGAGAAACTCAAAATTTTCGCAGTTCTGATGCTCGAAACGAATAACTAGAGCGGCCTAGGGGAAAAGTGCGCATACCGTTGTAATCGGGCGAGTTTCTACTTTCAGATGCAACAGAAATTTTGCGGATTGATCAATCCGTTCGCGAGATATGGCAGTTTGGATATAAGAAACGCTTGAGAAACTCAAAATTTTCGCAGTTCTGATGCTCGAAACGAATGAGTAGAACGACCTAGGGGAGAAGTACGCAGACCGTTGCAATCGGGCGAGTTTCTACTTTCAGATGCGACAGAAATTTTGCGGATTGGTCAATCCGTTCCCGAGATATGGCAGTTTGGAGGTAAGAAACGCTTGAGAAACTCAAAATTTTCGCAGTTCTGATGCTCGACACGAATAACTAGAACGGCCTAGGGGCAAAGTGCGCATACCGTTGTAATCGGGCGAGTTTCTACTTTCAGACGCAACAGAAATTTTGCGGATTGGTCGATCCGTTCGCGAGATGTGGCAGTTTGGAAGTAAGAAACGCTTGAGAAACTCAAAATTTTCGCATTTCTGATGCTCGAAACGAATAACTAGAACGGCCTAGGGGACATGTGCGCATACCGTTGTAATCGGGCGAGGTTCTACTTTCAAATGCAACAAAAATTTTGCGGATTGGTCAATCCGTTCGCGAGATGTGGCAGTTTGGAATTAAGAAACGCTTGAGAAACTCAAAATTTTCGCAGTTCTGATGCTCGAAACGAATAACTAGAACGGCCTAGGGGAAAAGTACGCATACCGATGTAATAGGGCGAGTATCTACTTTCAGATGCAACAGAAATTTTGCGGATTGATCAATCCGTTCGCGAGATATGGCAGTTTGGAGATAAGAAACGCTTGAGAAACTCAAAATTTTCGCAGTTCTGGTGCTCGAAACGAATGACTAGAACGGCCTAGGGGAGAAGTACGCAGACCGTTGCAATCGGGCGAGTTTCTACTTTCAGATGCGACAGAAATTTTGCGGATTGGTCAATCCGTTCCCGAGATATGGCAGTTTGGAGGTAAGAAACGCTTGAGAAACTCAAAATTTTCGCAGTTCTGATGCTCGACACGAATAACTAGAACGGCCTAGGGGCAAAGTGCGCATACCGTTGTAATCGGGCGAGTTTCTACTTTCAGACGCAACAGAAATTTTGCGGATTGGTCGATCCGTTCGCGAGATGTGGCAGTTTGGAAGTAAGAAACGCTTGAGAAACTCAAAATTTTCGCATTTCTGATGCTCGAAACGAATAACTAGAACGGCCTAGGGGACATGTGCGCATACCGTTGTAATCGGGCGAGGTTCTACTTTCAAATGCAACAAAAATTTTGCGGATTGGTCAATCCGTTCGCGAGATGTGGCAGTTTGGAATTAAGAAACGCTTGAGAAACTCAAAATTTTCGCAGTTCTGATGCTCGAAACGAATAACTAGAACGGCCTAGGGTAAAAGAGCGCATACCGTTGTAATCGGGCGAGTTTCTACTTTCAGACGCAACAGAAATTTTGCGGATTGGTCGATCCGTTCGCGAGATGTGGCAGTTTGGAAGTAAGAAACGCTTGAGAAACTCAAAATTTCCGCAGTTCTGATGCTCGACACGAATAACTAGAACGGCCTAGGGGCAAAGTGCGCATACCGTTGTAATCGAGCGAGTTTCTGCTTTCAGACGCAACAGACATTTTGCGGATTGGTCGATCCGTTCGCGAGATGTGGCAGTTTGGAAGTAAGAAACGCTTGAGAAACTCAAAATTTTCGCAGTTCTGATGCTCGAAACGAATAACTAGAACGGCCTAGGGGAAAACTACACCTACCGTTGTAATCGGGCGAGTTTCTACTTTCAGATGCAACAGAAATTTTGCGGATTGGTCAATCCCTTCGCGAGATATAGCAGTTTGGAAGTATGAAACGCTTGAGAAACTCAAAATTTTCGCAGTTCTGATGCTCGAAACGAATAACTAGAACGGCCTAGGGGAAAAGTACGCATACCGATGTAATAGGGCGAGTATCTACTTTCAGATGCAACAGACATTTTGCGGATTGGTCGATCCGTTCGCGAGATATGGCAGTTTGGAAGTAAGAAACGCTTGAGAAGCTCAAAATTTTCGCAGTTCTGATGCTCGAAACGAATAACTAGAACGGCCTAGGGGAAAAGTACGCATACCGATGTAATAGGGCGAGTTTCTACTTTCAGATGCAACAGACATTTTGCGGATTGGTCGATCCGTTCGCGAGATATGGCAGTTTGGAAGTAAGAAGCGCTTGAGAAACTCAAAATTTTCGCAGTTCTGATGCTCGAAACGAATAACTGTAACGGCCTATGGGAGAAGGACGCATACCGTTGTAATCGGGCGAGTTACTACTTTCAGATGCAACAGAAATTTTGCGGATTGATCAATCCGTTCGCGAGATATGGCAGTTTGGATATAAGAAACGCTTGAGAAACTCAAAATTTTCGCAGTTCTGATGCTCGAAACGAATGACTAGAACGGCCTATGGTAAAAGTGCGCATACCGTTGTAATCGGGCGAGTTTCTACTTTCAGATGCGACAGAAATTATGCGGATTGGTCAATCCGTTCGCGAGATATGGCCGTTTGGATGTAAGAAACGCTTGAGAAACTCAAAATTTTCGCAGTTCTGATGCTCGAAATGAATAACTAGAACGGCCTAGGGGACATGTGCGCATACCGTTGTAATCGGGCGAGGTTCTACTTTCAAATGCAACAAAAATTTTGCGGATTGGTCAATCCGTTCGCGAGATGTGGCAGTTTGGAATTAAGAAACGCTTGAGAAACTCAAAATTTTCGCAGTTCTGATGCTCGAAACGAATAACTAGAACGGCCTAGGGGAAAAGTACGCATACCGATGTAATAGGGCGAGTTTCTACTTTCAGATGAAACAGACATTTTGCGGATTGGTCGATCCGTTCGCGAGATATGGCAGTTTGGAAGTAAGAAACGCTTGAGAAACTCAAAATTTTCGCAGTTCTGATGCTCGAAACGAATAACTGTAACGGCCTATGGGAGAAGGACGCATACCGTTGTAATCGGGCGAGTTACTACTTTCAGATGCAACAGAAATTTTGCGGATTGATCAATCCGTTCGCGAGATATGGCAGTTTGGATATAAGAAACGCTTGAGAAACTCAAAATTTTCGCAGTTCTGATGCTCGAAACGAATGACTAGAACGGCCTATGGTAAAAGTGCGCATACCGTTGTAATCGGGCGAGTTTCTACTTTCAGATGCGACAGAAATTATGCGGATTGGTCAATCCGTTCGCGAGATATGGCCGTTTGGATGTAAGAAACGCTTGAGAAACTCAAAATTTTCGCAGTTCTGATGCTCGAAACGAATAACTGGAACTGCCTAGGGGAAAACTACACATACCGTTGTAATCGGGCGAGTTTCTACTTTCAGATGCAACAGAAATTTTGCGGATTGGTCGATCCGTTCGCGAGATGTGGCAGTTTGGAATTAAGAAATGCTTGAGAAACTCAAAATTTTCGCAGTTCTGATGCTCGAAACGAATAACTAGAGCGGCCTAGGGGAAAAGTGCGCATACCGTTGTAATCGGGCGAGTTTCTACTTTCAGATGCAACAGAAATTTTGCGGATTGATCAATCCGTTCGCGAGATATGGCAGTTTGGATATAAGAAACGCTTGAGAAACTCAAAATTTTCGCAGTTCTGATGCTCGAAACGAATGAGTAGAACGACCTAGGGGAGAAGTACGCAGACCGTTGCAATCGGGCGAGTTTCTACTTTCAGATGCGACAGAAATTTTGCGGATTGGTCAATCCGTTCCCGAGATATGGCAGTTTGGAGGTAAGAAACGCTTGAGAAACTCAAAATTTTCGCAGTTCTGATGCTCGACACGAATAACTAGAACGGCCTAGGGGCAAAGTGCGCATACCGTTGTAATCGGGCGAGTTTCTACTTTCAGACGCAACAGAAATTTTGCGGATTGGTCGATCCGTTCGCGAGATGTGGCAGTTTGGAAGTAAGAAACGCTTGAGAAACTCAAAATTTTCGCATTTCTGATGCTCGAAACGAATAACTAGAACGGCCTAGGGGACATGTGCGCATACCGTTGTAATCGGGCGAGGTTCTACTTTCAAATGCAACAAAAATTTTGCGGATTGGTCAATCCGTTCGCGAGATGTGGCAGTTTGGAATTAAGAAACGCTTGAGAAACTCAAAATTTTCGCAGTTCTGATGCTCGAAACGAATAACTAGAACGGCCTAGGGGAAAAGTACGCATACCGATGTAATAGGGCGAGTATCTACTTTCAGATGCAACAGAAATTTTGCGGATTGATCAATCCGTTCGCGAGATATGGCAGTTTGGAGATAAGAAACGCTTGAGAAACTCAAAATTTTCGCAGTTCTGGTGCTCGAAACGAATGACTAGAACGGCCTAGGGGAGAAGTACGCAGACCGTTGCAATCGGGCGAGTTTCTACTTTCAGATGCGACAGAAATTTTGCGGATTGGTCAATCCGTTCCCGAGATATGGCAGTTTGGAGGTAAGAAACGCTTGAGAAACTCAAAATTTTCGCAGTTCTGATGCTCGACACGAATAACTAGAACGGCCTAGGGGCAAAGTGCGCATACCGTTGTAATCGGGCGAGTTTCTACTTTCAGACGCAACAGAAATTTTGCGGATTGGTCGATCCGTTCGCGAGATGTGGCAGTTTGGAAGTAAGAAACGCTTGAGAAACTCAAAATTTTCGCATTTCTGATGCTCGAAACGAATAACTAGAACGGCCTAGGGGACATGTGCGCATACCGTTGTAATCGGGCGAGGTTCTACTTTCAAATGCAACAAAAATTTTGCGGATTGGTCAATCCGTTCGCGAGATGTGGCAGTTTGGAATTAAGAAACGCTTGAGAAACTCAAAATTTTCGCAGTTCTGATGCTCGAAACGAATAACTAGAACGGCCTAGGGTAAAAGAGCGCATACCGTTGTAATCGGGCGAGTTTCTACTTTCAGATGCAACAGAAATTATGCGGATTGGTCAATCCGTTCGCGAGATATGGCAGTTTGGAGGTAAGAAACGCTTGAGAAACTCAAAATTTTCGCAGTTCTGATGCTCGAAACGAATGACTGGAACGGCCTAGGGGAAAACTACACATACCGTTGTAATCGGGCGAGTTTCTACTTTCAGATGCAACAGAAATTTTGCGGATTGGTCAATCCGTTCGCGAGATATGGCAGTTTGGAGGTAAGAAACGCTTGAGAAACTCAAAATTTTCACAGTTCTGGTGCTCGAAACGAATGACTAGAACGGCCTAGGGGAGAAGTACGCATACCGTTGTAATCGGGCGAGTTTCTACTTTCAGATGCAACAGAAATTTTGCGGATTGGTCAATCCGTTCGCGAGATATGGCAGTTTGGAGGTAAGAAACGCTTGAGAAACTCAAAATTTTCGCAGTTCTGGTGCTCGAAACGAATGACTAGAACGGCCTAGGGGAGAAGTACGCATACCGTTGTAATCGGGCGAGTTTCTACTTTCAGATGCAACAGAAATTTTGCGGATTGGTCAATCCGTTCGCGAGATATGGCAGTTTGGATGTAAGAAACGCTTGAGAAACTCAAAATTTTCGCAGTTCTGATGCTCGAAACGAATAACTGGAACGGCCTAGGGGAACACTACACATACCGTTGTAATCGGGCGAGTTTCTACTTTCAGATGCAACAGAAATTTTGCGGATTGGTCGATCCGTTCGCGAGATGTGGCAGTTTGGAATTAAGAAATGCTTGAGAAACTCAAAATTTTCGCAGTTCTGATGCTCGAAACGAATAACTAGAACGGCCTAGGGGAAAAGTACGCATACCGATGTAATAGGGCGAGTATCTACTTTCAGATGCAACAGAAATTTTGCGGATTGATCAATCCGTTCGCGAGATATGGCAGTTTGGAGATAAGAAACGCTTGAGAAACTCAAAATTTTCGCAGTTCTGGTGCTCGAAACGAATGACTAGAACGGCCTAGGGGAGAAGTACGCATACCGTTGTAATCGGGCGAGTTTCTACTTTCAGATGCAACAGAAATTTTGCGGATTGGTCAATCCGTTCGCGAGATATGGCAGTTTGGATATATGAAACGCTTGAGAAACTGAAAATTTTCGCAGTTCTGATGCTCCACACGAATAACTAGAACGGCCTATGGTAAAAGTGCGCATACCGTTGTAATCGGGCGAGTTTCTACTTTCAGATGCGACAGAAATTATGCGGATTGGTCAATCCGTTCGCGAGATATGGCCGTTTGGATGTAAGAAACGCTTGAGAAACTCAAAATTTTCGCAGTTCTGATGCTCGAAACGAATAACTAGAACGGCCTAGGGTAAAAGAGCGCATACCGTTGTAATCGGGCGAGTTTCTACTTTCAGATGCGACAGAAGTTATGCGGATTGGTCAATCCGTTCGCGAGATATGGCCGTTTGGATGTAAGAAACGCTTGAGAAACTCAAAATTTTCGCAGTTCTGATGCTCGAAACGAATAACTAGAACGGCCTAGGGTAAAAGAGCGCATACCGTTGTAATCGGGCGAGTTTCTACTTTCAGATGCAACAGAAATTATGCGGATTGGTCAATCCGTTCGCGAGATATGGCAGTTTGGAGGTAAGAAACGCTTGAGAAACTCAAAATTTTCGCTGTTCTGATGCTCGAAACGAATGACTGGAACGGCCTAGGGGAAAACTACACATACCGTTGTAATCGGGCGAGTTTCTACTTTCAGATGCAACAAAAATTATGCGGATTGGTCAATCCGTTCGCGAGATATGGCCGTTTGGATGTAAGAAACGCTTGAGAAACTCAAAATTTTCGCAGTTCTGATGCTCGAAACGAATAACTAGAACGGCCTAGGGGACATGTGCGCATACCGTTGTAATCGGGCGAGGTTCTACTTTCAAATGCAACAAAAATTTTGCGGATTGGTCAATCAGTTCGCGAGATGTGGCAGTTTGGAATTAAGAAACGCTTGAGAAACTCAAAATTTTCGCAGTTCTGATGCTCGAAACGAATAACTAGAACGGCCTAGGGGAAAAGTACGCATACCGATGTAATAGGGCGAGTTTCTACTTTCAGATGCAACAGACATTTTGCGGATTGGTCGATCCGTTCGCGAGATATGGCAGTTTGGATGTAAGAAACGCTTGAGAAACTCAAAATTTTCGCAGTTCTGATGCTCGAAACGAATAACTGTAACGGCCTAGGGGAAGATAACACATACCGTTGTAATCGGGCGAGTTTCTACTTTCAGATGCGACCTAAATTATGCGGATTGGTCCATCCGTTCGCGAGATATGGCCGTTTGGATGTAAGAAACGCTTGAGAAACTCAAAATTTTCGCAGTTCTGATGCTCGAAACGAATAACTGGAACGGCCTAGGGGAAAACTACACATACCGTTGTAATCGGGCGAGCCTTTACTTCAGCTGCAACAGAAATTTTGCGGATTGGTCAATCCGTTCGCGAGATATGGCAGTTTGGAGGTAAGAAACGCTTGAGAAACTCAAAATTTTCGCAGTTCTGATGCTCGAAACGAATAACTGGAACGGCCTAGGGGAAGATAACACATACCGTTGTAATCGGGCGAGTTTCTACTTTCAGACGCAACAGAAATTTTGCGGATTGGTCGATCCGTTCGCGAGATGTGGCAGTTTGGAAGTAAGAAACGCTTGAGAAACTCAAAATTTCCGCAGTTCTGATGCTCGACACGAATAACTAGAACGGCCTAGGGGCAAAGTGCGCATACCGTTGTAATCGAGCGAGTTTCTGCTTTCAGACGCAACAGACATTTTGCGGATTGGTCGATCCGTTCGCGAGATGTGGCAGTTTGGAAGTAAGAAACGCTTGAGAAACTCAAAATTTTCGCAGTTCTGATGCTCGAAACGAATAACTAGAACGGCCTAGGGGAAAACTACACCTACCGTTGTAATCGGGCGAGTTTCTACTTTCAGATGCAACAGAAATTTTGCGGATTGGTCAATCCCTTCGCGAGATATAGCAGTTTGGAAGTATGAAACGCTTGAGAAACTCAAAATTTTCGCAGTTCTGATGCTCGAAACGAATAACTAGAACGGCCTAGGGGAAAAGTACGCATACCGATGTAATAGGGCGAGTATCTACTTTCAGATGCAACAGACATTTTGCGGATTGGTCGATCCGTTCGCGAGATATGGCAGTTTGGAAGTAAGAAACGCTTGAGAAACTCAAAATTTTCGCAGTTCTGATGCTCGAAACGAATAACTAGAACGGCCTAGGGGAAAAGTACGCATACCGATGTAATAGGGCGAGTTTCTACTTTCAGATGCAACAGACATTTTGCGGATTGGTCGATCCGTTCGCGAGATATGGCAGTTTGGAAGTAAGAAACGCTTGAGAAACTCAAAATTTTCGCAGTTCTGATGCTCGAAACGAATAACTGTAACGGCCTATGGGAGAAGGACGCATACCGTTGTAATCGGGCGAGTTACTACTTTCAGATGCAACAGAAATTTTGCGGATTGATCAATCCGTTCGCGAGATATGGCAGTTTGGATATAAGAAACGCTTGAGAAACTCAAAATTTTCGCAGTTCTGATGCTCGAAACGAATGACTAGAACGGCCTATGGTAAAAGTGCGCATACCGTTGTAATCGGGCGAGTTTCTACTTTCAGATGCGACAGAAATTATGCGGATTGGTCAATCCGTTCGCGAGATATGGCCGTTTGGATGTAAGAAACGCTTGAGAAACTCAAAATTTTCGCAGTTCTGATGCTCGAAACGAATAACTAGAACGGCCTAGGGGACATGTGCGCATACCGTTGTAATCGGGCGAGGTTCTACTTTCAAATGCAACAAAAATTTTGCGGATTGGTCAATCCGTTCGCGAGATGTGGCAGTTTGGAATTAAGAAACGCTTGAGAAACTCAAAATTTTCGCAGTTCTGATGCTCGAAACGAATAACTAGAACGGCCTAGGGGAAAAGTACGCATACCGATGTAATAGGGCGAGTTTCTACTTTCAGATGCAACAGACATTTTGCGGATTGGTCGATCCGTTCGCGAGATATGGCAGTTTGGATGTAAGAAACGCTTGAGAAACTCAAAATTTTCGCAGTTCTGATGCTCGAAACGAATAACTGTAACGGCCTATGGGAGAAGGACGCATACCGTTGTAATCGGGCGAGTTACTACTTTCAGATGCAACAGAAATTTTGCGGATTGATCAATCCGTTCGCGAGATATGGCAGTTTGGATATAAGAAACGCTTGAGAAACTCAAAATTTTCGCAGTTCTGATGCTCGAAACGAATGACTAGAACGGCCTATGGTAAAAGTGCGCATACCGTTGTAATCGGGCGAGTTTCTACTTTCAGATGCGACAGAAATTATGCGGATTGGTCAATCCGTTCGCGAGATATGGCCGTTTGGATGTAAGAAACGCTTGAGAAACTCAAAATTTTCGCAGTTCTGATGCTCGAAACGAATAACTGGAACTGCCTAGGGGAAAACTACACATACCGTTGTAATCGGGCGAGTTTCTACTTTCAGATGCAACAGAAATTTTGCGGATTGGTCGATCCGTTCGCGAGATGTGGCAGTTTGGAATTAAGAAATGCTTGAGAAACTCAAAATTTTCGCAGTTCTGATGCTCGAAACGAATGAGTAGAACGACCTAGGGGAGAAGTACGCAGACCGTTGCAATCGGGCGAGTTTCTACTTTCAGATGCGACAGAAATTTTGCGGATTGGTCAATCCGTTCCCGAGATATGGCAGTTTGGAGGTAAGAAACGCTTGAGAAACTCAAAATTTTCGCAGTTCTGATGCTCGACACGAATAACTAGAACGGCCTAGGGGCAAAGTGCGCATACCGTTGTAATCGGGCGAGTTTCTACTTTCAGACGCAACAGAAATTTTGCGGATTGGTCGATCCGTTCGCGAGATGTGGCAGTTTGGAAGTAAGAAACGCTTGAGAAACTCAAAATTTTCGCATTTCTGATGCTCGAAACGAATAACTAGAACGGCCTAGGGGACATGTGCGCATACCGTTGTAATCGGGCGAGGTTCTACTTTCAAATGCAACAAAAATTTTGCGGATTGGTCAATCCGTTCGCGAGATGTGGCAGTTTGGAATTAAGAAACGCTTGAGAAACTCAAAATTTTCGCAGTTCTGATGCTCGAAACGAATAACTAGAACGGCCTAGGGGAAAAGTACGCATACCGATGTAATAGGGCGAGTATCTACTTTCAGATGCAACAGAAATTTTGCGGATTGATCAATCCGTTCGCGAGATATGGCAGTTTGGAGATAAGAAACGCTTGAGAAACTCAAAATTTTCGCAGTTCTGGTGCTCGAAACGAATGACTAGAACGGCCTAGGGGAGAAGTACGCAGACCGTTGCAATCGGGCGAGTTTCTACTTTCAGATGCGACAGAAATTTTGCGGATTGGTCAATCCGTTCCCGAGATATGGCAGTTTGGAGGTAAGAAACGCTTGAGAAACTCAAAATTTTCGCAGTTCTGATGCTCGACACGAATAACTAGAACGGCCTAGGGGCAAGGTGCGCATACCGTTGTAATCGCGCGAGTTTCTACTTTCAGACGCAACAGAAATTTTGCGGATTGGTCGATCCGTTCGCGAGATGTGGCAGTTTGGAAGTAAGAAACGCTTGAGAAACTCAAAATTTTCGCATTTCTGATGCTCGAAACGAATAACTAGAACGGCCTAGGGGACATGTGCGCATACCGTTGTAATCGGGCGAGGTTCTACTTTCAAATGCAACAAAAATTTTGCGGATTGGTCAATCCGTTCGCGAGATGTGGCAGTTTGGAATTAAGAAACGCTTGAGAAACTCAAAATTTTCGCAGTTCTGATGCTCGAAACGAATAACTAGAACGGCCTAGGGTAAAAGAGCGCATACCGTTGTAATCGGGCGAGTTTCTACTTTCAGATGCAACAGAAATTATGCGGATTGGTCAATCCGTTCGCGAGATATGGCAGTTTGGAGGTAAGAAACGCTTGAGAAACTCAAAATTTTCGCAGTTCTGATGCTCGAAACGAATGACTGGAACGGCCTAGGGGAAAACTACACATACCGTTGTAATCGGGCGAGTTTCTACTTTCAGATGCAACAGAAATTTTGCGGATTGGTCAATCCGTTCGCGAGATATGGCAGTTTGGAGGTAAGAAACGCTTGAGAAACTCAAAATTTTCGCAGTTCTGGTGCTCGAAACGAATGACTAGAACGGCCTAGGGGAGAAGTACGCATACCGTTGTAATCGGGCGAGTTTCTACTTTCAGATGCAACAGAAATTTTGCGGATTGGTCAATCCGTTCGCGAGATATGGCAGTTTGGATGTATGAAACGCTTGAGAAACTGAAAATTTTCGCAGTTCTGATGCTCCACACGAATAACTAGAACGGCCTATGGTAAAAGTGCGCATACCGTTGTAATCGGGCGAGTTTCTACTTTCAGATGCGACAGAAATTATGCGGATTGGTCAATCCGTTCGCGAGATATGGCCGTTTGGATGTAAGAAACGCTTGAGAAACTCAAAATTTTCGCAGTTCTGATGCTCGAAACGAATAACTAGAACGGCCTAGGGTAAAAGAGCGCATACCGTTGTAATCGGGCGAGTTTCTACTTTCAGATGCGACAGAAATTATGCGGATTGGTCAATCCGTTCGCGAGATATGGCCGTTTGGATGTAAGCAACGCTTGAGAAACTCAAAATTTTCGCAGTTCTGATGCTCGAAACGAATAACTAGAACGGCCTAGGGTAAAAGAGCGCATACCGTTGTAATCGGGCGAGTTTCTACTTTCAGATGCAACAGAAATTATGCGGATTGGTCAATCCGTTCGCGAGATATGGCAGTTTGGAGGTAAGAAACGCTTGAGAAACTCAAAATTTTCGCAGTTCTGATGCTCGAAACGAATGACTGGAACGGCCTAGGGGACATGTGCGCATACCGTTGTAATCGGGCGAGGTTCTACTTTCAAATGCAACAAAAATTTTGCGGATTGGTCAATCCGTTCGCGAGATGTGGCAGTTTGGAATTAAGAAACGCTTGAGAAACTCAAAATTTTCGCAGTTCTGATGCTCGAAACGAATAACTAGAACGGCCTAGGGGAAAAGTACGCATACCGATGTAATAGGGCGAGTTTCTACTTTCAGATGCAACAGACATTTTGCGGATTGGTCGATCCGTTCGCGAGATATGGCAGTTTGGAAGTAAGAAACGCTTGAGAAACTCAAAATTTTCGCAGTTCTGATGCTCGAAACGAATAACTGTAACGGCCTATGGGAGAAGGACGCATACCGTTGTAATCGGGCGAGTTTCTACTTTCAGATGCAACAGAAATTTTGCGGATTGATCAATCCGTTCGCGAGATATGGCAGTTTGGAGATAAGAAACGCTTGAGAAACTCAAAATTTTCGCAGTTCTGGTGCTCGAAACGAATGACTAGAACGGCCTAGGGGAGAAGTACGCATACCGTTGTAATCGGGCGAGTTTCTACTTTCAGATGCGACTGAAATTATGCGGATTGGTCCATCCGTTCGCGAGATATGGCCGTTTGGATGTAAGAAACGCTTGAGAAACTCAAAATTTTCGCAGTTCTGATGCTCGAAACGAATAACTAGAACGGCCTAGGGGAAAAGAGCGCATACCGTTGTAATCGGGCGAGTTTCTACTTTCAGATGCAACAGAAATTATGCGGATTGGTCAATCCGTTCGCGAGATATGGCAGTTTGGAGGTAAGAAACGCTTGAGAAACTCAAAATTTTCGCAGTTCTGATGCTCGAAACGAATAACTGGAACGGCCTAGGGGAAAACTACACATACCGTTGTAATCAGGCGAGCCTTTACTTCAGCTGCAACAGAAATTTTGCGGATTGGTCAATCCGTTCGCGAGATATGGCAGTTTGGAGGTAAGAAACGCTTGAGAAACTCAAAATTTTCGCAGTTCTGATGCTCGAAACGAATAACTGGAACGGCCTAGGGGAAGATAACACATACCGTTGTAATCGGGCGAGTTTCTACTTTCAGACGCAACAGAAATTTTGCGGATTGGTCGATCCGTTCGCGAGATGTGGCAGTTTGGAAGTAAGAAACGCTTGAGAAACTCAAAATTTCCGCAGTTCTGATGCTCGAAACGAATAACTAGAACGGCCTAGGGGAAAACTACACCTACCGTTGTAATCGGGCGAGTTTCTACTTTCAGATGCAACAGAAATTTTGCGGATTGGTCAATCCCTTCGCGAGATATAGCAGTTTGGAAGTATGAAACGCTTGAGAAACTCAAAATTTTCGCAGTTCTGATGCTCGAAACGAATAACTAGAACGGCCTAGGGGCAAAGTGCGCATACCGTTGTAATCGAGCGAGTTTCTGCTTTCAGACGCAACAGACATTTTGCGGATTGGTCGATCCGTTCGCGAGATGTGGCAGTTTGGAAGTAAGAAACGCTTGAGAAACTCAAAATTTTCGCAGTTCTGATGCTCGAAACGAATAACTAGAACGGCCTAGGGGAAAACTACACCTACCGTTGTAATCGGGCGAGTTTCTACTTTCAGATGCAACAGAAATTTTGCGGATTGGTCAATCCCTTCGCGAGATATAGCAGTTTGGAAGTATGAAACGCTTGAGAAACTCAAAATTTTCGCAGTTCTGATGCTCGAAACGAATAACTAGAACGGCCTAGGGGAAAAGTACGCATACCGATGTAATAGGGCGAGTATCTACTTTCAGATGCAACAGACATTTTGCGGATTGGTCGATCCGTTCGCGAGATATGGCAGTTTGGAAGTAAGAAACGCTTGAGAAACTCAACATTTTCGCAGTTCTGATGCTCGAAACGAATAACTGTAACGGCCTATGGGAGAAGGACGCATACCGTTGTAATCGGGCGAGTTTCTACTTTCAGATGCAACAGAAATTTTGCGGATTGATCAATCCGTTCGCGAGATATGGCAGTTTGGAGATAAGAAACGCTTGAGAAACTCAAAATTTTCGCAGTTCTGGTGCTCGAAACGAATGACTAGAACGGCCTAGGGGAGAAGTACGCATACCGTTGTAATCGGGCGAGTTTCTACTTTCAGATGCAACAGAAATTTTGCGGATTGGTCAATCCGTTCGCGAGATATGGCAGTTTGGATGTATGAAACGCTTGAGAAACTGAAAATTTTCGCAGTTCTGATGCTCCACACGAATAACTAGAACGGCCTATGGTAAAAGTGCGCATACCGTTGTAATCGGGCGAGTTTCTACTTTCAGATGCGACAGAAATTATGCGGATTGGTCAATCCGTTCGCGAGATATGGCCGTTTGGATGTAAGAAACGCTTGAGAAACTCAAAATTTTCGCAGTTCTGATGCTCGAAACGAATAACTAGAACGGCCTAGGGTAAAAGAGCGCATACCGTTGTAATCGGGCGAGTTTCTACTTTCAGATGCGACAGAAATTATGCGGATTGGTCAATCCGTTCGCGAGATATGGCCGTTTGGATGTAAGCAACGCTTGAGAAACTCAAAATTTTCGCAGTTCTGATGCTCGAAACGAATAACTAGAACGGCCTAGGGTAAAAGAGCGCATACCGTTGTAATCGGGCGAGTTTCTACTTTCAGATGCAACAGAAATTATGCGGATTGGTCAATCCGTTCGCGAGATATGGCAGTTTGGAGGTAAGAAACGCTTGAGAAACTCAAAATTTTCGCAGTTCTGATGCTCGAAACGAATGACTGGAACGGCCTAGGGGAAAACTACACATACCGTTGTAATCGGGCGAGTTTCTACTTTCAGATGCAACAGAAATTTTGCGGATTGGTCAATCCGTTCGCGAGATATGGCAGTTTGGAGGTAAGAAACGCTTGAGAAACTCAAAATTTTCGCAGTTCTGATGCTCCACACGAATAACTAGAACGGCCTAGGGGAAAAGTGCGCATACCGTTGTAATCGGGCGAGTTTCTACTTTCAGATGCAACAAAAATTATGCGGATTGGTCAATCCGTTCGCGAGATATGGCCGTTTGGATGTAAGAAACGCTTGAGAAACTCAAAATTTTCGCAGTTCTGATGCTCGAAACGAATAACTAGAACGGCCTAGGGGACATGTGCGCATACCGTTGTAATCGGGCGAGGTTCTACTTTCAAATGCAACAAAAATTTTGCGGATTGGTCAATCCGTTCGCGAGATGTGGCAGTTTGGAATTAAGAAACGCTTGAGAAACTCAAAATTTTCGCAGTTCTGATGCTCGAAACGAATAACTAGAACGGCCTAGGGGAAAAGTACGCATACCGATGTAATAGGGCGAGTTTCTACTTTCAGATGCAACAGACATTTTGCGGATTGGTCGATCCGTTCGCGAGATATGGCAGTTTGGAAGTAAGAAACGCTTGAGAAACTCAAAATTTTCGCAGTTCTGATGCTCGAAACGAATAACTGTAACGGCCTATGGGAGAAGGACGCATACCGTTGTAATCGGGCGAGTTTCTACTTTCAGATGCAACAGAAATTTTGCGGATTGATCAATCCGTTCGCGAGATATGGCAGTTTGGAGATAAGAAACGCTTGAGAAACTCAAAATTTTCGCAGTTCTGGTGCTCGAAACGAATGACTAGAACGGCCTAGGGGAGAAGTACGCATACCGTTGTAATCGGACGAGTTTCTACTTTCAGATGCGACAGAAATTATGCGGATTGGTCCATCCGTTCGCGAGATATGGCCGTTTGGATGTAAGAAACGCTTGAGAAACTCAAAATTTTCGCAGTTCTGATGCTCGAAACGAATAACTAGAACGGCCTAGGGAAAACTACACATACCGTTGTAATCGGGCGAGTTTCTACTTTCAGATGCAACAGAAATTTTGCGGATTGGTCAATCCGTTCGCGAGATATGGCAGTTTGGAGGTAAGAAACGCTTGAGAAACTCAAATTTTCGCAGTTCTGATGCTCGAAACGAATAACTGGAACGGCCTAGGGGAAAACTACACATACCGTTGTAATCGGGCGAGCCTTTACTTCAGCTGCAACAGAAATTTTGCGGATTGGTCAATCCGTTCGCGAGATATGGCAGTTTGGAGGTAAGAAACGCTTGAGAAACTCAAAATTTTCGCAGTTCTGATGCTCGAAACGAATAACTGGAACGGCCTAGGGGAAGATAACACATACCGTTGTAATCGGGCGAGTTTCTACTTTCAGACGCAACAGAAATTTTGCGGATTGGTCGATCCGTTCGCGAGATGTGGCAGTTTGGAAGTAAGAAACGCTTGAGAAACTCAAAATTTCCGCAGTTCTGATGCTCGACACGAATAACTAGAACGGCCTAGGGGCAAAGTGCGCATACCGTTGTAATCGAGCGAGTTTCTGCTTTCAGACGCAACAGACATTTTGCGGATTGGTCGATCCGTTCGCGAGATGTGGCAGTTTGGAAGTAAGAAAACGCTTGAGAAACTCAAAATTTTCGCAGTTCTGATGCTCGAAACGAATAACTAGAACGGCCTAGGGGAAAACTACACCTACCGTTGTAATCGGGCGAGTTTCTACTTTCAGATGCAACAGAAATTTTGCGGATTGGTCAATCCCTTCGCGAGATATAGCAGTTTGGAAGTATGAAACGCTTGAGAAACTCAAAATTTTCGCAGTTCTGATGCTCGAAACGAATAACTAGAACGGCCTAGGGGAAAAGTACGCATACCGATGTAATAGGGCGAGTATCTACTTTCAGATGCAACAGACATTTTGCGGATTGGTCGATCCGTTCGCGAGATATGGAAGTTTGGAAGTAAGAAACGCTTGAGAAACTCAAAATTTTCGCAGTTCTGATGCACGAAACGAATAACTGTAACGGCCTATGGGAGAAGGACGCATACCGTTGTAATCGGGCGAGTTTCTACTTTCAGATGCAACAGAAATTTTGCGGATTGATCAATCCGTTCGCGAGATATGGCAGTTTGGAGATAAGAAACGCTTGAGAAACTCAAAATTTTCGCAGTTCTGGTGCTCGAAACGAATGACGATAACGGCCTAGGGGAGAAGTACGCATACCGTTGTAATCGGGCGAGTTTCTACTTTCAGATGCAACAGAAATTTTGCGGATTGGTCAATCCGTTCGCGAGATATGGCAGTTTGGAGGTAAGAAACGCTTGAGAAACTCAAAATTTTCGCAGTTCTGATGCTCCACACGAATAACTAGAACGGCCTAGGGGAAAAGTGCGCATACCGTTGTAATCGGGCGAGTTTCTACTTTCAGATGCAACAAAAATTATGCGGATTGGTCAATCCGTTCGCGAGATATGGCCGTTTGGATGTAAGAAACGCTTGAGAAACTCAAAATTTTCGCAGTTCTGATGCTCGAAACGAATAACTAGAACGGCCTAGGGGACATGTGCGCATACCGTTGTAATCGGGCGAGGTTCTACTTTCAAATGCAACAAAAATTTTGCGGATTGGTCAATCCGTTCGCGAGATGTGGCAGTTTGGAATTAAGAAACGCTTGAGAAACTCAAAATTTTCGCAGTTCTGATGCTCGAAACGAATAACTAGAACGGCCTAGGGGAAAAGTACGCATACCGATGTAATAGGGCGAGTTTCTACTTTCAGATGCAACAGACATTTTGCGGATTGGTCGATCCGTTCGCGAGATATGGCAGTTTGGAAGTAAGAAACGCTTGAGAAACTCAAAATTTTCGCAGATCTGATGCTCGAAACGAATAACTGTAACGGCCTATGGGAGAAGGACGCATACCGTTGTAATCGGGCGAGTTTCTACTTTCAGATGCAACAGAAATTTTGCGGATTGATCAATCCGTTCGCGAGATATGGCAGTTTGGATATAAGAACGCTTGAGAAACTCAAAATTTTCGCAGTTCTGATGCTCGAAACGAATGACTAGAACGGCCTATGGTAAAAGTGCGCATACCGTTGTAATCGGGCGAGGTTCTACTTTCAGATGCAACAGAAATTTTGGGGATTGATCAATCCGTTCGCGAGATATGGTAGTTTGGAGATAAGAAACGCTTGAGAAACTCAAAATTTTCGCAGTTCTGGTGCTCGAAACGAATGACTAGAACGGCCTAGGGGAGAAGTACGCATACCGTTGTAATCGGGCGAGTTTCTACTTTCAGATGCAACAGAAATTTTGCGGATTGGTCAATCCGTTCGCGAGATATGGCAGTTTGGATGTAAGAAACGCTTGAGAAACTCAAAATTTTCGCAGTTCTGATGCTCGACACGAATAACTAGAACGGCCTAGGGGAAAAGTGCGCATACCGTTGTAAACGGGCGAGTTTCTACTTTCAGACGCAACAGAAATTTTGCGGATTGGTCGATCCGTTCGCGAGATGTGGCAGTTTGGAAGTAAGAAACGCTTGATAAACTCAAAATTTTCGCAGTTCTGATGCTCGAAACGAATAACTGGAACGGCCTAGGGGAAAACTACACATACCGTTGTAATCGGGCGAGTTTCTACTTTCAGATGCAACAGAAATTTTGCGGATTGATCAATCCGTTCGCGAGATATGGCAGTTTGGATATAAGAAACGCTTGAGAAACTCAAAATTTTCGCAGTTCTGATGCTCGAAACGAATGACTAGAACGGCCTAGGGGAGAAGTACGCACACCGTTGCAATCGGGCGAGTTTCTACTTTCAGATGCGACAGAAATTTTGCGGATTGGTCAATCCGTTCCCGAGATATGGCAGTTTGGAGGTAAGAAACGCTTGAGAAACTCAAAATTTTCGCAGTTCTGATGCGCGACACGAATAACTAGAACGGCCTAGGGGCAAAGTGCGCATACCGTTGTAATCGGGCGAGTTTCTACTTTCAGACGCAACAGAAATTTTGCGGATTGGTCGATCCGTTCGCGAGATGTGGCAGTTTGGAAGTAAGAAACGCTTGAGAAACTCAAAATTTTCGCAGTTCTGATGCTCGAAACGAATAACTGGAACGGCCCAGGGGAAAACCACACATACCGTTGTAATCGGGCGAGTTTCTACTTTCAGATGCAACAGAAATTTTGCGGATTGGTCGATCCGTTCGCGAGATGTGGCAGTTTGGAATTAAGAAACGCTTGAGAAACTCAAAATTTTCGCAGTTCTGATGCTCGAAACGAATAACTAGAGCGGCCTAGGGGAAAAGTGTGCATACCGTTGTAATCGGGCGAGTTTCTACTTTCAGATGCAACAGAAATTTTGCGGATTGATCAATCCGTTCGCGAGATATGGCAGTTTGGATATAAGAAACGCTTGAGAAACTCAAAATTTTCGCAGTTCTGATGCTCGAAACGAATAACTAGAACGGCCTAGGGGAGAAGTACGCACACCGTTGCAATCGGGCGAGTTTCTACTTTCAGATGCGACAGAAATTTTGCGGATTGGTCAATCCGTTCCCGAGATATGGCAGTTTGGAGGTAAGAAACGCTTGAGAAACTCAAAATTTTCGCAGTTCTGATGCTCGACACGAATAACTAGAACGGCCTAGGGGCAAAGTGCGTATACCGTTGTAATCGGGCGAGTTTCTACTTTCAGACGCAACAGAAATTTTGCGGATTGGTCGATCCGTTCGCGAGATGTGGCAGTTTGGAAGTAAGAAACGCTTGAGAAACTCAAAATTTTCGCAGTTCTGATGCTCGAAACGAATAACTGGGACGGCCTAGGGGAAAACTACACTTACCGTTGTAATCGGGCGGGTTTCTACTTTCAGATGCAACAGAAATTTTGCGGATTGGTCGATCCGTTCGCGAGATGTGGCAGTTTGGAATTTAAGAAGCGCTTGAGAAACTCAAATTTTCGCAGTTCTGATGCTCGAAACGAATAACTAGAGCAGCCTAGGGGAAAAGTGCGCATACCGTTGTAATCGGGCGGGTTTCTACTTTCAGATGCAACAGAAATTTTGCGGATTGATCAATCCGTTCGCGAGATATGGCAGTTTGGATATAAGAAACGCTTGAGAAACTCAAAATTTTCGCAGTTCTGATGCTCGAAACGTATGACTAGAACAGCCTAGGGGAGAAGTACGCACACCGTTGCAATCGGGCGAGTTTCTACTTTCAGATGCGACAGAAATTTTGCGGATTGGTCAATCCGTTCCCGAGATATGGCAGTTTGGAGGTAAGAAACGCTTGAGAAACTCAAAATTTTCGCAGTTCTGATGCTCGACACGAATAACTAGAACGGCCTAGGGGCAAAGTGCCCATACCGTTGTAATCGGGCGAGTTTCTACTTTCAGACGCAACAGAAATTTTGCGGATTGGTCGATCCGTTCGCGAGATGTGGCAGTTTGGAAGTAAGAAACGCTTGAGAAACTCAAAATTTTCGCAGTTCTGATGCTCGAAACGAATAACTAGAACGGCCTAGGGGAAAACTACACCTACCTTTGTAATCGGGCGAGTTTCTACTTTCAGATGCAACAGAAATTTTGCGGATTGGTCAATCCGTTCGCGAGATATGGCAGTTTGGAGGTAAGAAACCCTTGAGAAACTCAAAATTTTCGCAGTTCTGATGCTCCACACGAATAACTAGAACGGCCTAGGGGAAAAGTGCGCATGCCGTTGTAATCCGGCGAGGTTCTACTTTCAAATGCAACAAAAATTTTGCGGATTGGTCAATCCGTTCGCGAGATGTGGCAGTTTGGAATTAAGAAACGCTTGAGAAACTCAAAATTTTCGCAGTTCTGATGCTCGAAACGAATAACTAGAACGGCCTAGGGGAAAAGTACGCATACCGATGTAATAGGGCGAGTTTCTACTTTCAGATGCAACAGACATTTTGCGGATTGGTCGATCCGTTCGCGAGATATGGCAGTTTGGAAGTAAGAAAAGCTTGAGAAACTCAAAATTTTCGCAGTTCTGATGCTCGAAACGAATAACTGGAACGGCCTAGGGGAAAACTACACAAACCGTTGTAATCGGGCGAGTCTCTACTTCAGATGCAACAGAAATTTTGCGGATTGGTCAATCCGTTCGCGAGATATGGCAGTTTGGAGGCAAGAAACGCTTGAGAAACTCAAAATTTTCGCAGTTCTGATGCTCGAAACGAATAACTGGGACGGCATAGGGGAAAACTACACATGCCGTTGTAATCGGGCGAGTTTCTACTTTCAGATGCAACAGAAATTTTGCGGATTGATCAATCCGTTCGCGAGATATGGCAGTTTGGAGATAAGAAACGCTTGAGAAACTCAAAATTTTCGCAGTTCTGGTGCTCGAAACGAATGACTAGAACGGCCTAGGGGAGAAGTACGCATACCGTTGTAATCGGGCGAGTTTCTACTTTCAGATGCAACAGAAATTTTGCGGATTGGTCAATCCGTTCGCGAGATATGGCAGTTTAGAGGTAAGAAACGCTTGAGAAGCTCAAAATTTTCGCAGTTCTGATGCTCCACACGAATAACTAGAACGGCCTATGGTAAAAGTGCGCATACCGTTGTAATCGGGCGAGTTTCTACATTCAGATGCGACAGAAATTATGCGGATTGGTCAATCCGTTCGCGAGATATGGCCGTTTGGATGTAAGAAACGCTTGAGAAACTCAAAATTTTCGCAGTTCTGATGCTCGACACGAATAACTAGAACGGCCTAGGGGCAAAGTGCGCATACCGTTGTAATCGGGCGAGTTTCTACTTTCAGACGCAACAGAAATTTTGCGGATTGGTCGATCCGTTCGCGAGATGTGGCAGTTTGGAAGTAAGAAACGCTTGAGAAACTCAAAATTTTCGCAGTTCTGATGCTCGAAACGAATAACTAGAACGGCCTAGGGGAAAACTACACCTACCTTTGTAATCGGGCGAGTTTCTACTTTCAGATGCAACAGAAATTTTGCGGATTGGTCAATCCGTTCGCGAGATATGGCAGTTTGGAGGTAAGAAACGCTTGAGAAACTCAAAATTTTCGCAGTTCTGATGCTCCACACGAATAACTAGAACGGCCTAGGGGAAAAGTGCGCATACCGTTGTAATCCGGCGAGGTTCTACTTTCAAATGCAACAAAAATTTTGCGGATTGGTCAATCCGTTCGCGAGATGTGGCAGTTTGGAATTAAGAAACGCTTGAGAAACTCAAAATTTTCGCAGTTCTGATGCTCGAAACGAATAACTAGAACGGCCTAGGGGAAAAGTACGCATACCGATGTAATAGGGCGAGTTTCTACTTTCAGATGCAACAGACATTTTGCGGATTGGTCGATCCGTTCGCGAGATATGGCAGTTTGGAAGTAAGAAAAGCTTGAGAAACTCAAAATTTTCGCAGTTCTGATGCTCGAAACGAATAACTGGAACGGCCTAGGGGAAAACTACACAAACCGTTGTAATCGGGCGAGTCTCTACTTCAGATGCAACAGAAATTTTGCGGATTGGTCAATCCGTTCGCGAGATATGGCAGTTTGGAGGTAAGAAACGCTTGAGAAACTCAAATTTTCGCAGTTCTGATGCTCGAAACGAATAACTGGACGGCATAGGGGAAAACTACACATGCCGTTGTAATCGGGCGAGTTTCTACTTTCAGATGCAACAGAAATTTTGCGGATTGATCAATCCGTTCGCGAGATATGGCAGTTTGGAGATAAGAAACGCTTGAGAAACTCAAAATTTTCGCAGTTCTGGTGCTCGAAACGAATGACTAGAACGGCCTAGGGGAGAAGTACGCATACCGTTGTAATCGGGCGAGTTTCTACTTTCAGATGCAACAGAAATTTTGCGGATTGGTCAATCCGTTCGCGAGATATGGCAGTTTGGAGGTAAGAAACGCTTGAGAAGCTCAAAATTTTCGCAGTTCTGATGCTCCACACGAATAACTAGAACGGCCTATGGTAAAAGTGCGCACACCGTTGTAATCGGGCGAGTTTCTACATTCAGATGCGACAGAAATTATGCGGATTGGTCAATCCGTTCGCGAGATATGGCCGTTTGGATGTAAGAAACGCTTGAGAAACTCAAAATTTTCGCAGTTCTGATGCTCGAAACGAATAACTAGAACGGCCTAGGGGAAAAGAGCGCATACCGTTGTAATCGGGCGAGTTTCTACTTTCAGATGCAACAGAAATTATGCGGATTGGTCAATCCGTTCCCGAGATATGGCAGTTTGGAGGTAAGAAACGCTTGAGAAACTCAAAATTTTCGCAGTTCTGATGCTCGAAACGAATAACTGGAACGGCCTAGGGGAAAACTACACAAACCGTTCTAATCGGGCGAGTCTCTACTTCAGCTGCAACAGAAATTTTGCGGATTGGTCAATCCGTTCGCGAGATATGGCGGTTTGGAGGTAAGAAACGCTTGAGAAACTCAAAATGTTCGCAGTTCTGATGCTCGAAACGAATAACTGGAACGGGCTAGGGGAAGATAACACATACCGTTGTAATCGGGCGAGTTTCTACTTTCAGACGCAACAGAAATTTTGCGGATTGGTCGATCCGTTCGCGAGATGTGGCAGTTTGGAAGTAAGAAACGCTTGAGAAACTCAAAATTTCCGCAGTTCTGATGCTCGAAACGAATAACTGGGACGGCATAGGGGAAAACTACACATACCGTTGTAATCGGGCGAGTTTCTACTTTCAGATGCAACAGAAATTTTGCGGATTGGTCGATCCGTTCGCGAGATGTGGCAGTTTGGAATTTCAGAAGCGCTTGAGAAACTCAAAATTTTCGCAGTTCTGATGCTCGAAACGAATAACTAGAGCGGCCTAGGGAAAAGTGCGCTTACCGTTGTAATCGGGCGAGTTTCTACTTTCAGATGCAACAGAAATTTTGCGGATTGATCAATCCGTTCGCGAGATGTGGCTGTTTGGAGGCAAGAAACGCTTGAGAAACTCAAAATTTTCGCAGTTCTGATGCTCGAAACGAATGACTAGAACGGCCTAGGGGAGAAGTACGCACACCGTTGTAATCGGGCGAGTTTCTACTTTCAGATGCAACAGAAATTTTGCGGATTGGTCAATCCGTTCCCGAGATATGGCAGCTTGGAGGTAAGAAACGCTTGAGAAACTCAAAATTGTCGCAGTTCTGATGCTCGACACGAATAACTAGAACGGCCTAGGGGCAAAGTGCGCATACCGTTGTAATCGGGCGAGTTTCTACTTTCAGACGCAACAGAAATTTTGCGGATTGGTCGATCCGTTCGCGAGATGTGGCAGTTTGGAAGTAAGAAACGCTTGAGAAACTCAAAATTTTCGCAGTTCTGATGCTCGAAACGAATAACTAGAACGGCCTAGGGGAAAAGTACGCATACCGATGTAATAGGGCGAGTTTCTACTTTCAGATGCAACAGAAATTTTGCGGATTGGTCGATCCGTTCGCGAGATATGGCAGTTTGGAAGTAAGAAACGCTTGAGAAACTCAAAATTTTCGCAGTTCTGATGCTCGAAACGAATAACTGTAACGGCCTATGGGAGAAGGTCGCATACCGTTGTTATCGGGCGAGTTTCTACTTTCAGATGCAACAGAAATTTTGCGGATTGATCGATCCGTTCGCGAGATATGGCAGTTTGGAGATAAGAAACGCTTGAGAAACTCAAAATTTTCGCAGTTCTGGTGCTCGAAACGAATGACTAGAACGGCCTAGGGGAGAAGTACGCATACCGTTGTAATCGTGCGAGTTTCTACTTTCAGATGCAACAGAAATTTTGCGGATTGGTCAATCCGTTCGCGAGGTATGGCAGTTTGGAGGTAAGAAACGCTTGAGAAACTCAAAATTTTCGCAGTTCTGATGCTCCACACGAATAACTAGAAAGGCCTAGGGTAAAAGTGCGCATACCGATGTAATAGGGCGAGTTTCTACTTTCAGATACAACAGAAATTTTGCGGATTGGTCGATCCGTTCGCGAGATATGGCAGTTTGGAAGTAAGAAACGCTTGAGAAACTCAAAATTTTCGCAGTTCTGATGCTCGAAACGAATAACTGTAACGGCCTATGGGAGAAGGTCGCATACCGTTGTAATCGGGCGAGTTTCTACTTTCAGATGCAACAGAAATTTTGCGGATTGATCAATCCGTTCGCGAGATATGGCAGTTTGGAGATAAGAAACGCTTGAGAAACTCAAAATTTTCGCTGTTCTGGTGCTCGAAACGAATGACTAGAACGGCCTAGGGGAGAAGTACGCATACCGTTGTAATCGTGCGAGTTTCTACTTTCAGATGCAATAGAAATTTTGCGGATTGGTCAATCCGTTCGCGAGATATGGCAGTTTGGAGGTAAAAAACGCTTGAGAAACTCAAAATTTTCGCAGTTCTGATGCTCCACACGAATAACTAGAAAGGCCTAGGGTAAAAGTGCGCATACCGTTGTGATCGGGCGAGTTTCTACTTTCAGATGCAACAGAAATTATGCGGATTGGTCAATCTGTTCGCGAGATATGGCCGTTTGGATGTAAGAAACGCTTGAGAAACTCAAAATTTTCGCAGTTCTGATGCTCGAAACGAATAACTAGAACGGCTTAGGGGAAAATAGCGCATACCGTTGTCATCGGGCGAGTTTCTACTTTCAGATGCAACAGAAATTATGCGGATTGGTCAATCCGTTCGCGAGATATGGCAGTTTGGAGGTAAGAAACGCTTGAGAAACTCAAAATTTTCGCAGTTCTGATGCACGAAACGAATAACTGGAACGGCCTAGGGGAAAACTACACATACCGTTGTAATCGGGCGAGTCTCTACTTCAGATGCAACAGAAATTTTGCGGATTGGTCAATCCGTTCGCGAGATATGGCAGTTTGGAGGTAAGAAACGCTTGAGAAACTCAAAATTTTCGCAGTTCTGATGCTCGAAACGAATAACTAGAACGGCCTAGGGGGAAACTACACAAACCGTTGTAATCGGGCGAGTCTCTACTTCAGCTGCAACAGAAATTTTGCGGATTGGTCAATCCGTTCGCGAGATATGGCAGTTTGGAGGTAAGAAACGCTTGAGAAACTCAAAATTTTCGCAGTTCTGATGCTCCACACGAATAACTAGGAAGGCCTAGGGTAAAAGTGCGCATACCGTTGTGATCGGGCGAGTTTCTACTTTCAGATGCAACAGAAATTATGCGGATTGGTCAATCTGTTCGCGAGATGTGGCAGTTTGGAAGTAAGAAACGCTTGAGAAACTCAAAATTTTCGCAGTTCTGATGCTCGAAACGAATAACTAGAACCGCCTAGGGGAAAAGAGCGCATACCGTTGTAATCGGGCGAGTTTCTACTTTCAGATGCAACAGAAATTATGCGGATTGGTCAATCCGTTCGCGAGATATGGCAGTTTGGAGGTAAGAAACGCTTGAGAAACTCAAAATTTTCGCAGTTCTGATGCTCGAAACGAATAACTGGAACGGCCTAGGGGAAAACTACACAAACCGTTGTAATCGGGCGAGTCTCTACTTCAGCTGCAACAGAAATTTTGCGGATTGGTCAATCCGTTCGCGAGATATGGCAGTTTGGAGGTAAGAAACGCTTGAGAAACTCAAAATTTTCGCAGTTCTGATGCTCGAAACGAATAACTAGAACGGCCTAGGGGGAAACTACACAAACCGTTGTAATCGGGCGAGTCTCTACTTCAGCTGCAACAGAAATTTTGCGGATTGGTCAATCCGTTCCCGAGATATGGCAGTTTGGAGGTAAGAAACGCTTGAGAAACTCAAAATTTTCGCAGTTCTGATGCGCGACACGAATAACTAGAACGGCCTAGGGGCAAAGTGCGCATACCGTTGTAATCGGGCGAGTTTCTACTTTCAGACGCAACAGAAATTTTGCGGATTGGTCGATCCGTTCGCGAGATGTGGCAGTTTGGAAGTAAGAAACGCTTGAGAAACTCAAAATTTTCGCAGTTCTGATGCTCGAAACGAATAACTGGAACGGCCCAGGGGAAAACCACACATACCGTTGTAATCGGGCGAGTTTCTACTTTCAGATGCAACAGAAATTTTGCGGATTGGTCGATCCGTTCGCGAGATGTGGCAGTTTGGAATTAAGAAACGCTTGAGAAACTCAAAATTTTCGCAGTTCTGATGCTCGAAACGAATAACTAGAGCGGCCTAGGGGAAAAGTGTGCATACCGTTGTAATCGGGCGAGTTTCTACTTTCAGATGCAACAGAAATTTTGCGGATTGATCAATCCGTTCGCGAGATATGGCAGTTTGGATATAAGAAACGCTTGAGAAACTCAAAATTTTCGCAGTTCTGATGCTCGAAACGAATAACTAGAACGGCCTAGGGGAGAAGTACGCACACCGTTGCAATCGGGCGAGTTTCTACTTTCAGATGCGACAGAAATTTTGCGGATTGGTCAATCCGTTCCCGAGATATGGCAGTTTGGAGGTAAGAAACGCTTGAGAAACTCAAAATTTTCGCAGTTCTGATGCTCGACACGAATAACTAGAACGGCCTAGGGGCAAAGTGCGTATACCGTTGTAATCGGGCGAGTTTCTACTTTCAGACGCAACAGAAATTTTGCGGATTGGTCGATCCGTTCGCGAGATGTGGCAGTTTGGAAGTAAGAAACGCTTGAGAAACTCAAAATTTTCGCAGTTCTGATGCTCGAAACGAATAACTGGGACGGCCTAGGGGAAAACTACACTTACCGTTGTAATCGGGCGGGTTTCTACTTTCAGATGCAACAGAAATTTTGCGGATTGGTCGATCCGTTCGCGAGATGTGGCAGTTTGGAATTTAAGAAGCGCTTGAGAAACTCAAATTTTCGCAGTTCTGATGCTCGAAACGAATAACTAGAGCAGCCTAGGGGAAAAGTGCGCATACCGTTGTAATCGGGCGGGTTTCTACTTTCAGATGCAACAGAAATTTTGCGGATTGATCAATCCGTTCGCGAGATATGGCAGTTTGGATATAAGAAACGCTTGAGAAACTCAAAATTTTCGCAGTTCTGATGCTCGAAACGTATGACTAGAACAGCCTAGGGGAGAAGTACGCACACCGTTGCAATCGGGCGAGTTTCTACTTTCAGATGCGACAGAAATTTTGCGGATTGGTCAATCCGTTCCCGAGATATGGCAGTTTGGAGGTAAGAAACGCTTGAGAAACTCAAAATTTTCGCAGTTCTGATGCTCGACACGAATAACTAGAACGGCCTAGGGGCAAAGTGCCCATACCGTTGTAATCGGGCGAGTTTCTACTTTCAGACGCAACAGAAATTTTGCGGATTGGTCGATCCGTTCGCGAGATGTGGCAGTTTGGAAGTAAGAAACGCTTGAGAAACTCAAAATTTTCGCAGTTCTGATGCTCGAAACGAATAACTAGAACGGCCTAGGGGAAAACTACACCTACCTTTGTAATCGGGCGAGTTTCTACTTTCAGATGCAACAGAAATTTTGCGGATTGGTCAATCCGTTCGCGAGATATGGCAGTTTGGAGGTAAGAAACCCTTGAGAAACTCAAAATTTTCGCAGTTCTGATGCTCGAAACGAATAACTAGAACGGCCTAGGGGAAAAGTACGCATACCGATGTAATAGGGCGAGTTTCTACTTTCAGATGCAACAGACATTTTGCGGATTGGTCGATCCGTTCGCGAGATATGGCAGTTTGGAAGTAAGAAAAGCTTGAGAAACTCAAAATTTTCGCAGTTCTGATGCTCGAAACGAATAACTGGAACGGCCTAGGGGAAAACTACACAAACCGTTGTAATCGGGCGAGTCTCTACTTCAGATGCAACAGAAATTTTGCGGATTGGTCAATCCGTTCGCGAGATATGGCAGTTTGGAGGCAAGAAACGCTTGAGAAACTCAAAATTTTCGCAGTTCTGATGCTCGAAACGAATAACTGGGACGGCATAGGGGAAAACTACACATGCCGTTGTAATCGGGCGAGTTTCTACTTTCAGATGCAACAGAAATTTTGCGGATTGATCAATCCGTTCGCGAGATATGGCAGTTTGGAGATAAGAAACGCTTGAGAAACTCAAAATTTTCGCAGTTCTGGTGCTCGAAACGAATGACTAGAACGGCCTAGGGGAGAAGTACGCATACCGTTGTAATCGGGCGAGTTTCTACTTTCAGATGCAACAGAAATTTTGCGGATTGGTCAATCCGTTCGCGAGATATGGCAGTTTAGAGGTAAGAAACGCTTGAGAAGCTCAAAATTTTCGCAGTTCTGATGCTCCACACGAATAACTAGAACGGCCTATGGTAAAAGTGCGCATACCGTTGTAATCGGGCGAGTTTCTACATTCAGATGCGACAGAAATTATGCGGATTGGTCAATCCGTTCGCGAGATATGGCCGTTTGGATGTAAGAAACGCTTGAGAAACTCAAAATTTTCGCAGTTCTGATGCTCGACACGAATAACTAGAACGGCCTAGGGGCAAAGTGCGCATACCGTTGTAATCGGGCGAGTTTCTACTTTCAGACGCAACAGAAATTTTGCGGATTGGTCGATCCGTTCGCGAGATGTGGCAGTTTGGAAGTAAGAAACGCTTGAGAAACTCAAAATTTTCGCAGTTCTGATGCTCGAAACGAATAACTAGAACGGCCTAGGGGAAAACTACACCTACCTTTGTAATCGGGCGAGTTTCTACTTTCAGATGCAACAGAAATTTTGCGGATTGGTCAATCCGTTCGCGAGATATGGCAGTTTGGAGGTAAGAAACGCTTGAGAAACTCAAAATTTTCGCAGTTCTGATGCTCCACACGAATAACTAGAACGGCCTAGGGGAAAAGTGCGCATACCGTTGTAATCCGGCGAGGTTCTACTTTCAAATGCAACAAAAATTTTGCGGATTGGTCAATCCGTTCGCGAGATGTGGCAGTTTGGAATTAAGAAACGCTTGAGAAACTCAAAATTTTCGCAGTTCTGATGCTCGAAACGAATAACTAGAACGGCCTAGGGGAAAAGTACGCATACCGATGTAATAGGGCGAGTTTCTACTTTCAGATGCAACAGACATTTTGCGGATTGGTCGATCCGTTCGCGAGATATGGCAGTTTGGAAGTAAGAAAAGCTTGAGAAACTCAAAATTTTCGCAGTTCTGATGCTCGAAACGAATAACTGGAACGGCCTAGGGGAAAACTACACAAACCGTTGTAATCGGGCGAGTCTCTACTTCAGATGCAACAGAAATTTTGCGGATTGGTCAATCCGTTCGCGAGATATGGCAGTTTGGAGGTAAGAAACGCTTGAGAAACTCAAAATTTTCGCAGTTCTGATGCTCGAAACGAATAACTGGGACGGCATAGGGGAAAACTACACATGCCGTTGTAATCGGGCGAGTTTCTACTTTCAGATGCAACAGAAATTTTGCGGATTGATCAATCCGTTCGCGAGATATGGCAGTTTGGAGATAAGAAACGCTTGAGAAACTCAAAATTTTCGCAGTTCTGGTGCTCGAAACGAATGACTAGAACGGCCTAGGGGAGAAGTACGCATACCGTTGTAATCGGGCGAGTTTCTACTTTCAGATGCAACAGAAATTTTGCGGATTGGTCAATCCGTTCGCGAGATATGGCAGTTTGGAGGTAAGAAACGCTTGAGAAGCTCAAAATTTTCGCAGTTCTGATGCTCCACACGAATAACTAGAACGGCCTATGGTAAAAGTGCGCACACCGTTGTAATCGGGCGAGTTTCTACATTCAGATGCGACAGAAATTATGCGGATTGGTCAATCCGTTCGCGAGATATGGCCGTTTGGATGTAAGAAACGCTTGAGAAACTCAAAATTTTCGCAGTTCTGATGCTCGAAACGAATAACTAGAACGGCCTAGGGGAAAAGAGCGCATACCGTTGTAATCGGGCGAGTTTCTACTTTCAGATGCAACAGAAATTATGCGGATTGGTCAATCCGTTCCCGAGATATGGCAGTTTGGAGGTAAGAAACGCTTGAGAAACTCAAAATTTTCGCAGTTCTGATGCTCGAAACGAATAACTGGAACGGCCTAGGGGAAAACTACACAAACCGTTCTAATCGGGCGAGTCTCTACTTCAGCTGCAACAGAAATTTTGCGGATTGGTCAATCCGTTCGCGAGATATGGCGGTTTGGAGGTAAGAAACGCTTGAGAAACTCAAAATGTTCGCAGTTCTGATGCTCGAAACGAATAACTGGAACGGGCTAGGGGAAGATAACACATACCGTTGTAATCGGGCGAGTTTCTACTTTCAGACGCAACAGAAATTTTGCGGATTGGTCGATCCGTTCGCGAGATGTGGCAGTTTGGAAGTAAGAAACGCTTGAGAAACTCAAAATTTCCGCAGTTCTGATGCTCGAAACGAATAACTGGGACGGCATAGGGGAAAACTACACATACCGTTGTAATCGGGCGAGTTTCTACTTTCAGATGCAACAGAAATTTTGCGGATTGGTCGATCCGTTCGCGAGATGTGGCAGTTTGGAATTTCAGAAGCGCTTGAGAAACTCAAAATTTTCGCAGTTCTGATGCTCGAAACGAATAACTAGAGCGGCCTAGGGGAAAAGTGCGCTTACCGTTGTAATCGGGCGAGTTTCTACTTTCAGATGCAACAGAAATTTTGCGGATTGGTCAATCCGTTCCCGAGATATGGCAGCTTGGAGGTAAGAAACGCTTGAGAAACTCAAAATTGTCGCAGTTCTGATGCTCGACACGAATAACTAGAACGGCCTAGGGGCAAAGTGCGCATACCGTTGTAATCGGGCGAGTTTCTACTTTCAGACGCAACAGAAATTTTGCGGATTGGTCGATCCGTTCGCGAGATGTGGCAGTTTGGAAGTAAGAAACGCTTGAGAAACTCAAAATTTTCGCAGTTCTGATGCTCGAAACGAATAACTAGAACGGCCTAGGGGAAAAGTACGCATACCGATGTAATAGGGCGAGTTTCTACTTTCAGATGCAACAGAAATTTTGCGGATTGGTCGATCCGTTCGCGAGATATGGCAGTTTGGAAGTAAGAAACGCTTGAGAAACTCAAAATTTTCGCAGTTCTGATGCTCGAAACGAATAACTGTAACGGCCTATGGGAGAAGGTCGCATACCGTTGTTATCGGGCGAGTTTCTACTTTCAGATGCAACAGAAATTTTGCGGATTGATCGATCCGTTCGCGAGATATGGCAGTTTGGAGATAAGAAACGCTTGAGAAACTCAAAATTTTCGCAGTTCTGGTGCTCGAAACGAATGACTAGAACGGCCTAGGGGAGAAGTACGCATACCGTTGTAATCGTGCGAGTTTCTACTTTCAGATGCAACAGAAATTTTGCGGATTGGTCAATCCGTTCGCGAGGTATGGCAGTTTGGAGGTAAGAAACGCTTGAGAAACTCAAAATTTTCGCAGTTCTGATGCTCCACACGAATAACTAGAAAGGCCTAGGGTAAAAGTGCGCATACCGATGTAATAGGGCGAGTTTCTACTTTCAGATACAACAGAAATTTTGCGGATTGGTCGATCCGTTCGCGAGATATGGCAGTTTGGAAGTAAGAAACGCTTGAGAAACTCAAAATTTTCGCAGTTCTGATGCTCGAAACGAATAACTGTAACGGCCTATGGGAGAAGGTCGCATACCGTTGTAATCGGGCGAGTTTCTACTTTCAGATGCAACAGAAATTTTGCGGATTGATCAATCCGTTCGCGAGATATGGCAGTTTGGAGATAAGAAACGCTTGAGAAACTCAAAATTTTCGCAGTTCTGGTGCTCGAAACGAATGACTAGAACGGCCTAGGGGAGAAGTACGCATACCGTTGTAATCGTGCGAGTTTCTACTTTCAGATGCAATAGAAATTTTGCGGATTGGTCAATCCGTTCGCGAGATATGGCAGTTTGGAGGTAAGAAACGCTTGAGAAACTCAAAATTTTCGCAGTTCTGATGCTCCACACGAATAACTAGAAAGGCCTAGGGTAAAAGTGCGCATACCGTTGTGATCGGGCGAGTTTCTACTTTCAGATGCAACAGAAATTATGCGGATTGGTCAATCTGTTCGCGAGATATGGCCGTTTGGATGTAAGAAACGCTTGAGAAACTCAAAATTTTCGCAGTTCTGATGCTCGAAACGAATAACTAGAACGGCTTAGGGGAAAATAGCGCATACCGTTGTCATCGGGCGAGTTTCTACTTTCAGATGCAACAGAAATTATGCGGATTGGTCAATCCGTTCGCGAGATATGGCAGTTTGGAGGTAAGAAACGCTTGAGAAACTCAAAATTTTCGCAGTTCTGATGCACGAAACGAATAACTGGAACGGCCTAGGGGAAAACTACACATACCGTTGTAATCGGGCGAGTCTCTACTTCAGATGCAACAGAAATTTTGCGGATTGGTCAATCCGTTCGCGAGATATGGCAGTTTGGAGGTAAGAAACGCTTGAGAAACTCAAAATTTTCGCAGTTCTGATGCTCGAAACGAATAACTAGAACGGCCTAGGGGGAAACTACACAAACCGTTGTAATCGGGCGAGTCTCTACTTCAGCTGCAACAGAAATTTTGCGGATTGGTCAATCCGTTCGCGAGATATGGCAGTTTGGAGGTAAGAAACGCTTGAGAAACTCAAAATTTTCGCAGTTCTGATGCTCCACACGAATAACTAGGAAGGCCTAGGGTAAAAGTGCGCATACCGTTGTGATCGGGCGAGTTTCTACTTTCAGATGCAACAGAAATTATGCGGATTGGTCAATCTGTTCGCGAGATGTGGCAGTTTGGAAGTAAGAAACGCTTGAGAAACTCAAAATTTTCGCAGTTCTGATGCTCGAAACGAATAACTAGAACCGCCTAGGGGAAAAGAGCGCATACCGTTGTAATCGGGCGAGTTTCTACTTTCAGATGCAACAGAAATTATGCGGATTGGTCAATCCGTTCGCGAGATATGGCAGTTTGGAGGTAAGAAACGCTTGAGAAACTCAAAATTTTCGCAGTTCTGATGCTCGAAACGAATAACTGGAACGGCCTAGGGGAAAACTACACAAACCGTTGTAATCGGGCGAGTCTCTACTTCAGCTGCAACAGAAATTTTGCGGATTGGTCAATCCGTTGGCGAGATATGGCAGTTTGGAGGTAAGAAACGCTTGAGAAACTCAAAATGTTCGCAGTACTGATGCTCGAAACGAATAACTGGAACGGGCTAGGGGAAGATAACACATACCGTTGTAATCGGGCGAGTTTCTACTTTCAGACGCAACAGAAATTTTGCGGATTGGTCGATCCGTTCGCGAGATGTGGCAGTTTGGATGTAAGAAACGCTTGAGAAACTCAAAATTTCCGCAGTTCTGATGCTCGAAACGAATAACTGGGACGGCATAGGGGAAAACTACACATACCGTTGTAATCGGGCGAGTTTCTAGTTTCAGATGCAACAGAAATTTTGCGGATTGGTCGATCCGTTCGCGAGATGTGGCAGTTTGGAATTTAAGAAGCGCTTGAGAAACTCAAAATTTTCGCAGTTCTGATGCTCGAAACGAATAACTAGAGCGGCCTAGGGGAAAAGTGCGCATACCGCTGTAATCGGGCGAGTTTCTACTTTCAGATGCAATAGAAATTTTGCGGATTGGTCAATCCGTTCGCGAGATATGGCAGTTTGGAGGTAAGAAACGCTTGAGAAACTCAAAATTTTCGCAGTTCTGATGCTCCACACGAATAACTAGAAAGGCCTAGGGTAAAAGTGCGCATACCGTTGTAATCGGGCGAGTTTCTACTTTCAGATGCGACAGAAATTTTGCGGATTGGTCAATCCGTTCCCGAGATATGGCAGTTTGGAGGTAAGAAACGCTTGAGAAACTCAAAATTTTCGCAGTTCTGATGCTCGACACGAATAACTAGAACGGCCTAGGGGCAAAGTGCGCATACCGTTGTAATCGGGCGAGTTTCTACTTTCAGACGCAACAGAAATTTTGCGGATTGGTCGATCCGTTCGCGAGATGTGGCAGTTTGGAAGTAAGAAACGCTTGAGAAACTCAAAATTTTCGCAGTTCTGATGCTCGAAACGAATAACTAGAACGGCCTAGGGGAAAAGTACGCATACCGATGTAATAGGGCGAGTTTCTACTTTCAGATGCAACAGACATTTTGCGGATTGGTCAATCCGTTCGCGAGATATGGCAGTTTGGAGGTAAGAAACGCTTGAGAAACTCAAAATTTTCGCAGTTCTGATGCTCCACACGAATAACTAGAACGGCCTAGGGGAAAAGTGCGCATACCGTTGTAATCCGGCGAGGTTCTACTTTCAAATGCAACAAAAATTTTGCGGATTGGTCAATCCGTTCGCGAGATGTGGCAGTTTGGAATTAAGAAACGCTTGAGAAACTCAAAATTTTCGCAGTTCTGATGCTCGAAACGAATAACTAGAACGGCCTAGGGGAAAAGTACGCATACCGATGTAATAGGGCGAGTTTCTACTTTCAGATGCAACAGACATTTTGCGGATTGGTCGATCCGTTAGCGAGATATGGCAGTTTGGAAGTAAGAAAAGCTTGAGAAACTCAAAATTTTCGCAGTTCTGATGCTCGAAACGAATAACTGGAACGGCCTAGGGGAAAACTACACAAACCGTTGTAATCGGGCGAGTCTCTACTTCAGATGCAACAGAAATTTTGCGGATTGGTCAATCCGTTCGCGAGATATGGCAGTTTGGAGGTAAGAAACGCTTGAGAAACTCAAAATTTTCGCAGTTCTGATGCTCGAAACGAATAACTGGGACGGCATAGGGGAAAACTACACATACCGTTGTAATCGGGCGAGTTTCTACTTTCAGATGCAACAGAAATTTTGCGGATTGATCAATCCGTTCGCGAGATATGGCAGTTTGGAGATAAGAAACGCTTGAGAAACTCAAAATTTTCGCAGTTCTGGTGCTCGAAACGAATGACTAGAACGGCCTAGGGGATAAGTACGCATACCGTTGTAATCGGGCGAGTTTCTACTTTCAGATGCAACAGAAATTTTGCGGATTGGTCAATCCGTTCGCGAGATATGGCAGTTTGGAGGTAAGAAACACTTGAGAAGCTCAAAATTTTCGCAGTTCTGATGCTCCACACGAATAACTGGAACGGCCTAGGGGAAAACTACACAAACCGTTGTAATCGGGCGAGTCTCTACTTCAGCTGCAACAGAAATTTTGCGGATTGGTCAATCCGTTCGCGAGATATGGCAGTTTGGAGGTAAGAAACGCTTGAGAAACTCAAAATGTTCGCAGTTCTGATGCTCGAAACGAATAACTGGAACGGGCTAGGGGAAGATAACACATACCGTTGTAATCGGGCGAGTTTCTACTTTCAGACGCAACAGAAATTTTGCGGATTGGTCGATCCGTTCGCGAGATGTGGCAGTTTGGAAGTAAGAAACGCTTGAGAAACTCAAAATTTCCGCAGTTCTGATGCTCGAAACGAATAACTGGGACGGCATAGGGGAAAACTACACATACCGTTGTAATCGGGCGAGTTTCTACTTTCAGATGCAACAGAAATTTTGCGGATTGGTCGATCCGTTCGCGAGATGTGGCAGTTTGGAATTTAAGAAGCGCTTGAGAAACTCAAAATTTTCGCAGTTCTGATGCTCGAAACGAATAACTAGAGCGGCCTAGGGGAAAAGTGCGCTTACCGTTGTAATCGGGCGAGTTTCTACTTTCAGATGCAACAGAAATTTTGCGGATTGATCAATCCGTTCGCGAGATGTGGCTGTTTGGAGGCAAGAAACGCTTGAGAAACTCAAAATTTTCGCAGTTCTGATGCTCGAAACGAATAACTAGAACCGCCTAGGGGAAAAGTGCTCATACCGTTGTAATCGGGCGAGTTTCTACTTTCAGATGCAACAGAAATTTTGCGGATTGATCAATCCGTTCGCGAGATATGGCAGTTTGGATATAAGAAACGCTTGAGAAACTCTAAATTTTCGCAGTTCTGATGCTCGAAACGAATGACTAGAACGGCCTAGGGGAGAAGTACGCATACCGATGTAATAGGGCGAGTTTCTACTTTCAGATGCAACAGACATTTTGCGGATTGGTCAATCCGTTCGCGAGATATGGCAGTTTGGAGGTAAGAAACGCTTGAGAAACTCAAAATTTTCGCAGTTCTGATGCTCCACACGAATAACTAGAACGGCCTAGGGGAAAAGTGCGCATACCGTCGTAATCCGGCGAGGTTCTACTTTCAAATGCAACAAAAATTTTGCGGATTGGTCAATCCGTTCGCGAGATGTGGCAGTTTGGAATTAAGAAACGCTTGAGAAACTCAAAATTTTTGCAGTTCTGATGCTCGAAACGAATAACTAGAACGGCCTAGGGGAAAAGTACGCATACCGATGTAATAGGGCGAGTTTCTACTTTCAGATGCAACAGACATTTTGCGGATTGGTCGATCCGTTCGCGAGATATGGCAGTTTGGAAGTAAGAAAAGCTTGAGAAACTCAAAATTTTCGCAGTTCTGATGCTCGAAACGAATAACTGGAACGGCCTAGGGGAAAACTACACAAACCGTTGTAATCGGGCGAGTCTCTACTTCAGATGCAACAGAAATTTTGCGGATTGGTCAATCCGTTCGCGAGATATGGCAGTTTGGAGGTAAGAAACGCTTGAGAAACTCAAAATTTTCGCAGTTCTGATGCTCGAAACGAATAACTGGGACGGCATAGGGGAAGACTACACATACCGTTGTAATCGGGCGAGTTTCTACTTTCAGATGCAACAGAAATTTTGCGGATTGATCAATCCGTTCGCGAGATATGGCAGTTTGGAGATAAGAAACGCTTGAGAAACTCAAAATTTTCGCAGTTCTGGTGCTCGAAACGAATGACTAGAACGGCCTAGGGGAAGATAACACATACCGTTGTAATCGGGCGAGTTTCTACTTTCAGATGCAACAGAAATTATGCGGATTGGTCAATCCGTTCCCGAGATATGGCAGTTTGGAGGTAAGAAACGCTTGAGAAACTCAAAATTTTCGCAGTTCTGATGCTCGAAACGAATAACTGGAACGGCCTAGGGGAAAACTACACAAACCGTTGTAATCGGGCGAGTCTCTACTTCAGCTGCAACAGAAATTTTGCGGATTGGTCAATCCGTTCGCGAGATATGGCAGTTTGGAGGTAAGAAACGCTTGAGAAACTCAAAATGTTCGCAGTTCTGATGCTCGAAACGAATAACTGGAACGGGCTAGGGGAAGATAACACATACCGTTGTAATCGGGCGAGTTTCTACTTTCAGACGCAACAGAAATTTTGCGGATTGGTCGATCCGTTCGCGAGATGTGGCAGTTTGGAAGTAAGAAACGCTTGAGAAACTCAAAATTTCCGCAGTTCTGATGCTCGAAACGAATAACTGGGACGGCATAGGGGAAAACTACACATACCGTTGTAATCGGGCGAGTTTCTACTTTCAGATGCAACAGAAATTTTGCGGATTGGTCGATCCGTTCGCGAGATGTGGCAGTTTGGAATTTAAGAAGCGCTTGAGAAACTCAAAATTTTCGCAGTTCTGATGCTCGAAACGAATAACTAGAGCGGCCTAGGGGAAAAGTGCGCTTACCGTTGTAATCGGGCGAGTTTCTACTTTCAGATGCAACAGAAATTTTGCGGATTGATCAATCCGTTCGCGAGATGTGGCTGTTTGGAGGCAAGAAACGCTTGAGAAACTCAAAATTTTCGCAGTTCTGATGCTCGAAACGAATAACTAGAACCGCCTAGGGGAAAAGTGCTCATACCGTTGTAATCGGGCGAGTTTCTACTTTCAGATGCAACAGAAATTTTGCGGATTGGTCGATCCGTTCGCGAGATGTGGCAGTTTGGAAGTAAGAAACGCTTGAGAAACTCAAAATTTTCGCAGTTCTGATGCTCGAAACGAATAACTAGAACGGCCTAGGGGAAAAGTACGCATACCGATGTAATAGGGCGAGTTTCTACTTTCAGATGCAACAGAAATTTTGCGGATTGGTCGATCCGTTCGCGAGATATGGCAGTTTGGAAGTAAGAAACGCTTGAGAAACTCAAAATTTTCGCAGTTCTGATGCTCCACACGAATAACTAGAAAGGCCTAGGGTAAAAGTGCGCATACCGATGTAATAGGGCGAGTTTCTACATTCAGATGCAACAGAAATTTTGCGGATTAGTCGATCCGTTCGCGAGATATGGCAGTTTGGAAGTAAGAAACGCTTGAGAAACTCAAAATTTTCGCAGTTCTGATGCTCGAAACGAATAACTGTAACGGCCTATGGGAGAAGGTCGCATACCTTTGTAATCGGGCGAGTTTCTACTTTCAGATGCAACAGAAATTTTGCGGATTGGTCAATCCGTTCGCGAGATATGGCAGTTTGGAGGTAAGAAACGCTTGAGAAACTCAAAATTTTCGCAGTTCTGATGTTCCACACGAATAACTAGAAAGGCCTAGGGTAAAAGTGCGCATACCGTTGTAATCGGGCGAGTTTCTACTTTCAGATGCAACAGAAATTATGCGGATTGGTCAATCTGTTCGCGAGATATGGCCGTTTGGATGTAAGAAACGCTTGAGAAACTCAAAATTTTCGCAGTTCTGTAGCTCGAAACGAATAACTAGAACGGCTTAGGGGAAAATAGCGCATACCGTTGTCATCGGGCGAGTTTCTACTTTCAGATGCAACAGAAATTATGCGGATTGGTCAATCCGTTCGCGAGATATGGCAGTTTGGAGGTAAGAAACGCTTGAGAAACTCAAAATTTTCGCAGTTCTGATGCTCGAAACGAATAACTGGAACGGCCTAGGGGAAAACTACACATACCGTTGTAATCGGGCGAGTCTCTACTTCAGATGCAACAGAAATTTTACGGATTGGTCAATCCGTTCGCGAGATGTGGCAGTTTGGAGGTAAGAAACGCTTGAGAAACTCAAAATTTTCGCAGTTCTGATGCTCGAAACGAATGACTAGAACGGCCTAGGGGAGAAGTACGCACACCGTTGCAATCGGGCGAGTTTCTACTTTCAGATGCAACAGAAATTTTGCGGATTGGTCGATCCGTTCGCGAGATATGGCAGTTTGGAGTTAAGAAACGCTTGAGAAACTCAAAATTTTCGCAGTTCTGATGCTCCACACGAATAACTAGAAAGGCCTAGGGTAAAAGTGCGCATACCGATGTAATAGGGCGAGTTTCTACTTTCAGATGCAACAGAAATTTTGCGGATTGGTCGATCCGTTCGCGAGATGTGGCAGTTTGGAATTTAAGAAGCGCTTGAGAAACTCAAAATTTTCGCAGTTCTGATGCTCGAAACGAATAACTAGAGCGGCCTAGGGGAAAAGTGCGCTTACCGTTGTAATCGGGCGAGTTTCTACTTTCAGATGCAACAGAAATTTTGCGGATTGATCAATCCGTTCGCGAGATGTGGCTGTTTGGAGGCAAGAAACGCTTGAGAAACTCAAAATTTTCGCAGTTCTGATGCTCGAAACGAATAACTAGAACCGCCTAGGGGAAAAGTGCTCATACCGTTGTAATCGGGCGAGTTTCTACTTTCAGATGCAACAGAAATTTTGCGGATTGGTCGATCCGTTCGCGAGATGTGGCAGTTTGGAAGTAAGAAACGCTTGAGAAACTCAAAATTTTCGCAGTTCTGATGCTCGAAACGAATAACTAGAACGGCCTAGGGGAAAAGTACGCATACCGATGTAATAGGGCGAGTTTCTACTTTCAGATGCAACAGAAATTTTGCGGATTGGTCGATCCGTTCGCGAGATATGGCAGTTTGGAAGTAAGAAACGCTTGAGAAACTCAAAATTTTCGCAGTTCTGATGCTCCACACGAATAACTAGAAAGGCCTAGGGTAAAAGTGCGCATACCGATGTAATAGGGCGAGTTTCTACATTCAGATGCAACAGAAATTTTGCGGATTAGTCGATCCGTTCGCGAGATATGGCAGTTTGGAAGTAAGAAACGCTTGAGAAACTCAAAATTTTCGCAGTTCTGATGCTCGAAACGAATAACTGTAACGGCCTATGGGAGAAGGTCGCATACCTTTGTAATCGGGCGAGTTTCTACTTTCAGATGCAACAGAAATTTTGCGGATTGGTCAATCCGTTCGCGAGATATGGCAGTTTGGAGGTAAGAAACGCTTGAGAAACTCAAAATTTTCGCAGTTCTGATGTTCCACACGAATAACTAGAAAGGCCTAGGGTAAAAGTGCGCATACCGTTGTAATCGGGCGAGTTTCTACTTTCAGATGCAACAGAAATTATGCGGATTGGTCAATCTGTTCGCGAGATATGGCCGTTTGGATGTAAGAAACGCTTGAGAAACTCAAAATTTTCGCAGTTCTGTAGCTCGAAACGAATAACTAGAACGGCTTAGGGGAAAATAGCGCATACCGTTGTCATCGGGCGAGTTTCTACTTTCAGATGCAACAGAAATTATGCGGATTGGTCAATCCGTTCGCGAGATATGGCAGTTTGGAGGTAAGAAACGCTTGAGAAACTCAAAATTTTCGCAGTTCTGATGCTCGAAACGAATAACTGGAACGGCCTAGGGGAAAACTACACATACCGTTGTAATCGGGCGAGTCTCTACTTCAGATGCAACAGAAATTTTACGGATTGGTCAATCCGTTCGCGAGATGTGGCAGTTTGGAGGTAAGAAACGCTTGAGAAACTCAAAATTTTCGCAGTTCTGATGCTCGAAACGAATGACTAGAACGGCCTAGGGGAGAAGTACGCACACCGTTGCAATCGGGCGAGTTTCTACTTTCAGATGCAACAGAAATTTTGCGGATTGGTCGATCCGTTCCCGAGATATGGCAGTTTGGAGTTAAGAAACGCTTGAGAAACTCAAAATTTTCGCAGTTCTGATGCTCGACACGAGTAACTAGAACGGCCTAGGGGCAAAGTGCGCATACCGTTGTAATCGGGCGAGGTTCTACTTTCAGACGCAACAGAAATTTTGCGGATTGGTCGATCCGTTCGCAAGATATGGCAGTTTGGAAGTAAGAAACGCTTGAGAAACTCAAAATTTTCGCAGTTCTGATGCTCGAAACGAATAACTGGAACGGCCTAGGGGAAAACTACACATACCGTTGTAATCGGGCGAGTTTCTACTTTCAGATGCAACAGAAATTTTGTGGATTGGTCAATCCGTTCGTGAGATGTGGCAGTTTGGAGGTAAGAAACGCTTGAGAAACTCAAAATTTTCGCAGTTCTGATGCTCGAAACGAATAACTAGAACCGCCTAGGGGAAAAGTGCTCATACCGTTGTAATCGGGCGAGTTTCTACTTTCAGATGCAACAGAAATTTTGCGGATTGGTCGATCCGTTCGCGAGATGTGGCAGTTTGGAAGTAAGAAACGCTTGAGAAACTCAAAATTTTCGCAGTTCTGATGCTCGAAACGAATAACTAGAACGGCCTAGGGGAAAAGTACGCATACCGATGTAATAGGGCGAGTTTCTACTTTCAGATGCAACAGAAATTTTGCGGATTGGTCGATCCGTTCGCGAGATATGGCAGTTTGGAAGTAAGAAACGCTTGAGAAACTCAAAATTTTCGCAGTTCTGATGCTCGAAACGAATAACTGGAACGGCCTAGGGGAAAACTACACATACCGTTGTAATCGGGCGAGTTTCTACTTTCAGATGCAACAGAAATTTTGTGGATTGGTCAATCCGTTCGTGAGATGTGGCAGTTTGGAGGTAAGAAACGCTTGAGAAACTCAAAATTTTCGCAGTTCTGATGCTCGAAACGAATAACTGGAACGGCCTAGGGGAAAACTACGCATACCGTTGTAATCGGGCGAGTTTCTACTTTCAGATGCAACAGAAATTTTGTGGATTGGTCAATCCGTTCGCGAGATGTGGCTGTTTGGAGGTAAGAAACGCTTGAGAAACTCAAAATTTTTGCAGTTCTGATGCTCGAAACGAATAACTAGAACCGCCTAGGGGAAAAGTGCGCATACTGTTGTAATCGGGCGAGTTTCTACTTTCAGATGCAACAGAAATTTTGCGGATTGATCAATCCGTTCGCGAGATATGGCAGTTTGGAGATAAGAAACGCTTGAGAAACTCAAAATTTTCGCAGTTCTGATGCTCGAAACGAATGACTAGAACGGCCTAGGGGAGAAGTACGCACACCGTTGTAATCGGGCGAGTTTCTACTTTCAGATGCAACAGAAATTATGCGGATTGGTCAATCCGTTCGCGAGATATGGCAGTTTGGAGGTAAGAAACGCTTGAGAAACTCAAAATTTTCGCAGTTCTGATGCTCGAAACGAATAACTGGAACGGCCTAGGGGAAAACTACACATACCGTTGTAATCGGGCGAGTCTCTACTTCAGATGCAACAGAAATTTTACGGATTGGTCAATCCGTTCGCGAGATGTGGCAGTTTGGAGGTAAGAAACGCTTGAGAAACTCAAAATTTTCGCAGTTCTGATGCTCGAAACGAATGACTAGAACGGCCTAGGGGAGAAGTACGCACACCGTTGCAATCGGGCGAGTTTCTACTTTCAGATGCAACAGAAATTTTGCGGATTGGTCGATCCGTTCCCGAGATATGGCAGTTTGGAGTTAAGAAACGCTTGAGAAACTCAAAATTTTCGCAGTTCTGATGCTCGACACGAGTAACTAGAACGGCCTAGGGGCAAAGTGCGCATACCGTTGTAATCGGGCGAGGTTCTACTTTCAGACGCAACAGAAATTTTGCGGATTGGTCGATCCGTTCGCAAGATGTGGCAGTTTGGAAGTAAGAAACGCTTGAGAAACTCAAAATTTTCGCAGTTCTGATGCTCGAAACGAATAACTGGAACGGCCTAGGGGAAAACTACACATACCGTTGTAATCGGGCGAGTTTCTACTTTCAGATGCAACAGAAATTTTGTGGATTGGTCAATCCGTTCGTGAGATGTGGCAGTTTGGAGGTAAGAAACGCTTGAGAAACTCAAAATTTTCGCAGTTCTGATGCTCGAAACGAATAACTGGAACGGCCTAGGGGAAAACTACGCATACCGTTGTAATCGGGCGAGTTTCTACTTTCAGATGCAACAGAAATTTTGTGGATTGGTCAATCCGTTCGCGAGATGTGGCTGTTTGGAGGTAAGAAACGCTTGAGAAACTCAAAATTTTTGCAGTTCTGATGCTCGAAACGAATAACTAGAACCGCCTAGGGGAAAAGTGCGCATACTGTTGTAATCGGGCGAGTTTCTACTTTCAGATGCAACAGAAATTTTGCGGATTGATCAATCCGTTCGCGAGATATGGCAGTTTGGAGATAAGAAACGCTTGAGAAACTCAAAATTTTCGCAGTTCTGATGCTCGAAACGAATGACTAGAACGGCCTAGGGGAGAAGTACGCACACCGTTGTAATCGGGCGAGTTTCTACTTTCAGATGCAACAGAAATTTTGCGGATTGGTCAATCCGTTCCCGAGATATGGCAGTTTGGAGGTAAGAAACGCTTGAGAAACTCAAAATTTTCGCAGTTCTGATGCTCGAGACGAATAACTAGACCGGCCTAGGGGCAAAGTGCGCATACCGTTGTAATCGGGCGAGTTTCTACTTTCAGACGCAACAGAAATTTTGCGGATTGGTCGATCCGTTCGCGAGATGTGGCAGATTGGAAGTAAGAAACGCTTGAGAAACTCAAAATTTTCGCAGTTCTGATGCTCGAAAGGAATAACTAGAACGGCCTAGGGGAAAACTACACCTACCGTTGTAATCGGGCGAGTTTCTACTTTCAGATGCAACAGAAATTTTGCGGATTGGTCAATCCCTTCGCGAGATATGGCAGTTTGGAGGTATGAAACGCTTGAGAAACTCAAAATTTTCGCAGTTCTGATGCTCGAAACGAATAACTAGAACCGCCTAGGGGAAAAGTGCGCACACCGTTGTAAGCGGGCGAGTTTCTACTTTCAGATGCAACAGAAATTTTGCGGATTGATCAATCCGTTCGCGAGATATGGCAGTTTGGAGATAAGAAACGCTTGAGAAACTCAAAATTTTCGCAGTTCTGATGCTCGAAACGAATGACTAGAACGGCCTAGGGGAGAAGTACGCATACCGTTGTAATCGGACGAGTTTCTACATTCAGATGCAACAGAAATTATGCGGATTGATCAATCCGTTCGCGAGATATGGCAGTTTGGAGATAAGAAACGCTTGAGAAACTCAAAATTTTCGCAGTTCTGGTGCTCGAAACGAATGACTAGAACGGCCTAGGGGAGAAGTACGCATACCGTTGTAATCGGGCGAGCTTCTACTTTCAGATGCAACAGAAATTTTGCGGATTGGTCAATCCGTACGCGAGATATGGCAGTTTGGAGGTAAGAAACGCTTGAGAAACTCAAAATTTTCGCAGTTCTGATGCTCCACACGAATAACTAGAACGGCCTAGGGGAAAAGTGCGCATACCGTTGTAATCGGGCGAGTTTCTACTTTCAGATGCAACAGAAATTTTGCGGATTGGTCGATCCGTTCGCGAGATGTGGCAGTTTGGAGGTAAGAAACGCTTGAGAAACTCAAAATTTTCGCAGTTCTGATGCTCGAAACGAATAACTGGAACGGCCTAGGGGAAAACTACACATACCGTTGTAATCGGGCGAGTTTCTACTTTCAGATGCAACAGAAATTTTGTAGATTGGTCAATCCGTTCGCGAGATGTGGCTGTTTGGAGGTAAGAAACGCTTGAGAAACTCAAAATTTTCGCAGTTCTGATGCTCGAAACGAATAACTAGAACCGCCTAGGGGAAAAGTGCGCATACCGTTGTAATCGGGCGAGTTTCTACTTTCAGATGCAACAGAAATTTTGCGGATTGGTCGATCCGTTCGCGAGATGTGGCAGTTTGGAGGTAAGAAACGCTTGAGAAACTCAAAATTTTCGCAGTTCTGATGCTCGAAACGAATAACTGGAACGGCCTAGGGGAAAACTACACATACCGTTGTAATCGGGCGAGTTTCTACTTTCAGATGCAACAGAAATTTTGTAGATTGGTCAATCCGTTCGCGAGATGTGGCTGTTTGGAGGTAAGAAACGCTTGAGAAACTCAAAATTTTCGCAGTTCTGATGCTCGAAACGAATAACTAGAACCGCCTAGGGGAAAAGTGCGCATACCGTTTTAATCGGGCGAGTTTCTACTTTCAGATGCAACAGAAATTTTGCGGATTGATCAATCCGTTCGCGAGATATGGCAGTTTGGAGATAAGAAACGCTTGAGAAACTCAAAATTTTCGCAGTTCTGATGCTCGAAACGAATGACTAGAACGGCCTAGGGGAGAAGTACGCACACCGTTGTAATCGGGCGAGTTTCTACTTTCAGACGCAACAGAAATTTTGCGGATTGGTCGATCCGTTCGCGAGATGTGGCAGATTGGAAGTAAGAAACGCTTGAGAAACTCAAAATTTTCGCAGTTCTGATGCTCGAAAGGAGTAACTAGAACGGCCTAGGGGAAAACTACACCTACCGTTGTAATCGGGCGAGTTTCTACTTTCAGATGCAACAGAAATTTTGCGGATTGGTCAATCCCTTCGCGAGATATGGCAGTTTGGAGGTATGAAACGCTTGAGAAACTCAAAATTTTCGCAGTTCTGATGCTCGAAACGAATAACTAGAACCGCCTAGGGGAAAAGTGCGCATACCGTTGTAAGCGGGCGAGTTTCTACTTTCAGATGCAACAGAAATTTTGCGGATTGATCAATCCGTTCGCGAGATATGGCAGTTTGGAGATAAGAAACGCTTGAGAAACTCAAAATTTTCGCAGTTCTGATGCTCGAAACGAATAACTGGAACGGCCTAGGGGAAAACTACACATACGATTGTAATCGGGCGAGTTTCTACTTTCAGATGCAACAGAAATTTTGCGGATTGGTCGATCCGTTCGCGAGATGTGGCAGTTTGGAATTAAGAAACGCTTGAGAAACTCAAAATTTTCGCAGTTCTGATGCTCGAAAGGAATAACTAGAACGTACTAGGGGAAAACTACACCTACCGTTGTAATCGGGCGAGTTTCTACTTTCAGATGCAACAGAAATTTTGCGGATTGGTCAATCCCTTCGCGAGATATGGCAGTTTGGAGGTATGAAACGCTTGAGAAACTCAAAATTTTCGCAGTTCTGATGCTCGAAACGAATAACTATAACCGCCTAGGGGAAAAGTGCGCATACCGTTGTAATCGGGCGAGTTTCTACTTTCAGATGCAACAGAAATTTTGCGGATTGATCAATCCGTTCGCGAGATGTGGCAGTTTGGAGATAAGAAACGCTTGAGAAACTCAAAATTTTCGCAGTTCTGATGCTCCACACGAATAACTAGAACGGCCTAGGGGAAAAGTGCGCATACCGTTGTAATCGGGCGAGTATCTACTTTCAGATGCAACAGAAATTTTGCGGATTGGTCGATCCGTTCGCGAGATGTGGCAGTTTGGAGGTAAGAAACGCTTGAGAAACTCAAAATTTTCGCAGTTCTGATGCTCGAAACGAATAACTGGAACGGCCTAGGGGAAAACTACACATACCGTTGTAATCGGGCGAGTTTCTACTTTCAGATGCAACAGAAATTTTGTAGCTTGGTCAATCCGTTCGCGAGATGTGGCTGTTTGGAGGTAAGAAACGCTTGAGAAACTCAAAATTTTCGCAGTTCTGATGCTCGAAACGAATAACTAGAACCGCCTAGGGGAAAAGTGCGCATACCGTTGTAATCGGGCGAGTTTCTACTTTCAGATGCAACAGAAATTTTGCGGATTGGTCGATCCGTTCGCGAGATGTGGCAGTTTGGAGGTAAGAAACGCTTGAGAAACTCAAAATTTTCGCAGTTCTGATGCTCGAAACGAATAACTGGAACGGCCTAGGGGAAAACTACACATACCGTTGTAATCGGGCGAGTTTCTACTTTCAGATGCAACAGAAATTTTGTAGATTGGTCAATCCGTTCGCGAGATGTGGCTGTTTGGAGGTAAGAAACGCTTGAGAAACTCAAAATTTTCGCAGTTCTGATGCTCGAAACGAATAACTAGAACCGCCTAGGGGAAAAGTGCGCATACCGTTGTAATCGGGCGAGTTTCTACTTTCAGATGCAACAGAAATTTTGCGGATTGATCAATCCGTTCGCGAGATATGGCAGTTTGGTGATAAGAAACGCTTGAGAAACTCAAAATTTTCGCAGTTCTGATGCTCGAAACGAATAACTAGAACGGCCTAGGGGCAAAGTGCGCATACCGTTGTAATCGGGCGAGTTTCTACTTTCAGACGCAACAGAAATTTTGCGGATTGGTCGATCCGTTCGCGAGATGTGGCAGTTTGGAATTAAGAAACGCTTGAGAAACTCAAAATTTTCGCAGTTCTGATGCTCGAAAGGAATAACTAGAACGGCCTAGGGGAAAACTACACCTACCGTTGTAATCGGGCGAGTTTCTACTTTCAGATGCAACAGAAATTTTGCGGATTGGTCAATCCCTTCGCGAGATATGGCAGTTTGGAGGTATGAAACGCTTGAGAAACTCAAAATTTTCGCAGTTCTGATGCTCGAAACGAATAACTAGAACCGCCTAGGGGAAAAGTGCGCATACCGTTGTAATCGGGCGAGTTTCTACTTTCAGATGCAACAGAAATTTTGCGGATTGATCAATCCGTTCGCGAGATATGGCAGTTTGGAGATAAGAAACGCTTGAGAAACTCAAAATTTTCGCGGTTCTGATGCTCGAAACGAATAACTGGAACGGTCTAGGGGAAAACTACACATACCGTTGTAATCGGGCGAGTTTCTACTTTCAGATGCAACAGAAATTTTGCGGATTGATCAATCCGTTCGCGAGATGTGGCAGTTTGGAGATAAGAAACGCTTGAGAAACTCAAAATTTTCGCAGTTCTGATGCTCCACACGAATAACTAGAACGGCCTAGGGGAAAAGTGCGCACACCGTTGTAATCGGGCGAGTTTCTACTTTCAGATGCAACAGAAATTATGCGGATTGGTCAATCCGTTCGCGAGATATGGCCGTTTGGATGTAAGAAACGCTTGAGAAACTCAAAATTTTCGCAGTTCTGATGCTCGAAACGAATAACTGGAACCGCCTAGGGGAAAAGTGCGCATACCGTTGTAATCGGGCGAGTTTCTACTTTCAGATGCAACAGAAATTTTGCGGATTGATCAATCCGTTCGCGAGATATGGCAGTTTGGAGATAAGAAACGCTTGAGAAACTCAAAATTTTCGCGGTTCTGATGCTCGAAACGAATAACTGGAACGGTCTAGGGGAAAACTACACATACCGTTGTAATCGGGCGAGTTTCTACTTTCAGATGCAACAGAAATTTTGCGGATTGGTCTATCCGTTCGCGAGATATGGCAGTTTGGAGGTATGAAACGCTTGAGAAACTCAAAATTTTCGCAGTTCTGATGCTCCACACGAATAACTAGAACCGCCTAGGGGAAAAGTGCGCATACCGTTGTAATCGGGCGAGTTTCTACTTTCAGATGCAACAGAAATTTTTGCGGATTGATCAATCCGTTCGCGAGATATGGCAGTTTGGAGATAAGAAACGCTTGAGAAACTCAAAATTTTCGCGGTTCTGATGCTCGAAACGAATAACTGGAACGGTCTAGGGGAAAACTACACATACCGTTGTAATCGGGCGAGTTTCTACTTTCAGATGCAACAGAAATTTTGCGGATTGGTCGATCCGTTCGCGAGATGTGGCAGTTTGGAATTAAGAAACGCTTGAGAAACTCAAAATTTTCGCAGTTCTGATGCTCGAAAGGAATAACTAGAACGGCCTAGGGGAAAACTACACCTACCGTTGTAATCGGGCGAGTTTCTACTTTCAGATGCAACAGAAATTTTGCGGATTGGTCAATCCCTTCGCGAGATATGGCAGTTTGGAGGTATGAAACGCTTGAGAAACTCAAAATTTTCGCAGTTCTGATGCTCGAAACGAATAACTAGAACCGCCTAGGGGAAAAGTGCGCATACCGTTGTAATCGGGCGAGTTTCTACTTTCAGATGCAACAGAAATTTTGCGGATTGATCAATCCGTTCGCGAGATATGGCAGTTTGGAGATAAGAAACGCTTGAGAAACCTCAAAATTTTCGCGGTTCTGATGCTCGAAACGAATAACTGGAACGGTCTAGGGGAAAACTACACATACCGTTGTAATCGGGCGAGTTTCTACTTTCAGATGCAACAGAAATTTTGCGGATTGGTCGATCCGTTCGCGAGATGTGGCAGTTTGGAATTAAGAAACGCTTGAGAAACTCAAAATTTTCGCAGTTCTGATGCTCGAAAGGAATAACTAGAACGGCCTAGGGGAAAATCTACACCTACCGTTGTAATCGGGCGAGTTTCTACTTTCAGATGCAACAGAAATTTTGCGGATTGGTCAATCCCTTCGCGAGATATGGCAGTTTGGAGGTATGAAACGCTTGAGAAACTCAAAATTTTCGCAGTTCTGATGCTCGAAACGAATAACTGGAACCCCTAGGGGAAAAGTGGGCACACCGTTGTAATCGGCGAGTTTCTACTTTCAGATGCAACAGAAATTTTGCGGATTGGTCTATCCGTTCGCGAGATGTGGCAGTTTGGAATTAAGAAACGCTTGAGAAACTCAAAATTTTCGCAGTTCTGATGCTCGAAAGGAATAACTAGAACGGCCTAGGGGGAAAACTACACCTACCGTTGTAATCGGGCGAGTTTCTACTTTCAGATGCAACAGAAATTTTGTAGATTGGTCAATCCGTT